>NW_025745160.1:0-60644 GCF_021184085.1 Oncorhynchus gorbuscha
CCATAGTACCCTCCAAGCTCATCATTAAGCTCGAGGCCCTGGGTGTTAACCCCAGCCTGTGCAACTGGGTCCTGGACCACCCCAAGGTGATGAAGGTTGAACACAACACCTCCACTTTCGCTAATCCTCAACACTGGGGCCTCACAAGCGTGCGTGCTCAGCCCCCTCCTGTACTCCCTGTTCACCCAGGACTGTATGGCCAAGCACACCTTCAACTCAATCATCAAGTTTGCAGACGACACAACAGTAGAAGGCATGATTACCAACAACGATGAGACAGCCTACAGGGATGAGGTGAGGGTTCTGGGAGTCTAGTGCCAGGGAAATAACTTCTCACTCAATGTCAACAAAACAAAGGAGATTGTGGACTTCAGGAAACAGCAGAGAGAGCACCCACCCATCCACATCGAATGGATCGCAGTGGAGAAGGTGGAAAGCTTCAAGAATATCGGCTTACACATCACTGACAAACTGAAATGGTCAGTGATGGCACCTAAAACCTTCACAAACTTTTACAGATGCACAATTGAGAGCATCCTGTTGGGCTGTATCACCACTTGCTACAGCAAATTCACCACTCACAACAGCGGGGCTCTCCAGAGGGTGGTGCGGTCTGCCCAATGCATCACTGGGGGTAAACTACCTGCCCTCCAGGACACGTAAAACATACAGGAACGCCAAAAAGATAATCAAGGATAACCACCCTAGCCACTGCCTGTTCACCCCTCTATCATCCAGAAGACGAGGTCAGTACAGGTGCATCAAAGCTGGGACAGAGAGACTGAAAAACAGCTTCTATCTCAAGGCCATCATACTGTTAAATAGCCATCACTAGCACATAGAGTCTGCTGCCTATAAATACACAGACTTGAAATCACTGGCCACTTTAATAAATGAAACATTGCATTACTCATCTCAAATCTGTCGTTCTGCCCCTGAACAGGCAGTTAACCCACTGTTCCTAGGCCGTTCCTAGGCCGTCATTGAAAATAAGAATTTGTTCTTAACTGACTTGCCTGGTTAAATAAAGGTAAAATAAAACATGTATATACTGTATTCTATACTACCTGCTGTATGCTTAGTCTATGTTGCTCTGACATTGCTCGTTCATATAAGTTGTCGTGTCTCTGACTAATTCAGTGTGACAGGCTATTTTATCAAATTGATTACCTAACATTTGATTACGTGATTGAATTAAACCATGCAACAATTAACCTGTTGTCAACGCAGGGCACCCTGGAAAAGTGTTTATAGAGCTGCTGTCTTCTGAATAAACTCTTAAAGATCTGAAGACTTTTTATATCAATAGCAGTCAATTATTAATCGTTACCTTCTATCAGTCTCTGATTCTGATTCTGAAGTACATGGTTATCTTCATGAACCCTGGCTAACAGGTTGAATCAGCAAGACAAAATTGGCTTAATTATTAATTTATTAAATACCTAAAAAATCATACAGAAGTAAATTTACACAGGATGGATCATACATCGATTACTAATCATGTCATAAAGAAAAAGTCCCTAGCGGATGAAACCGATATAACAGCTGGTTACACAAAGAAATTGGGTTGAGTTTGAATGAAAGAGCGGAAGACTGAGGGACAAAAAGGGATTGGGTCTCTATCGGACCTTGAGAAGCTATGCTACCGTCAATACAGAATCTAATTAATTCTATTAACCGCCCATTCGGGAAAGGAAAATGCAAGATATATATTTACATTGAGCTGCGCTTACGATAGATGGGTCGAAGATGGAAGACTGCTTTTGCCCAGCAGGATCGCCATTGTCCTTTGAATAATCTTTCTCGTCGTTGTCGTCGTTTTTGTAGAAGCAGATATATTGAGGTACCCTGTCGTTCTCATTAGGAGATTGTCTGTCCTTTCCCAGGCCACGCACGTTTACAGTTGCGGCTGATAACTCGACTTCTAGGATGTATCACTTTTCTTTAGTGAATAAGAGTTCAAAGTTCATACCATTTTGCCATAATAAGCTCGTGCTGTGTTCTGGCTGTTCTAGTAGAAATTCATCCCTTCCAGCGTGGTGGTGATCACCACGCTGTAGAGTGAATATTCACCCATTCGCAACCACAGCTCACGCTGGGGTTTGCTTAGTCTGACGTGAATTGGGTCACGGGGGCTTTTATACTGGCAAAGAGAAGGACATGTTTCATCCCTCTCCAACTAATGTCTGTTCACTTTGGCGTGGCCACTGAGTGAGTATAGTTTACTTATGAAAAAAATTCTCTCATTTAGAAGGCTAAAATTACATTTAATCTTTTCACAAATAGTTTCATATTGTCATCAGTAATAATGTCCCAGACTACAACTGATCTGACATCATGTTCTTTAAGTACCAACGGATACTTTCAACTGGTTAGATTACAGAAATATTGTTCCATTCCCAACCTTTTTGATGTTACTGTATTGCAATGTCTTTCTCTGTGGTAACAAAGGATGGCGCAGCAGTAAGACGTGTTTGTTTCATTCCATGTAAATATTGTATTTTATTTTTTTTTCAAATAAAATATACCTTCCTGCAACCCGCCTCACCCAATGTGGTACGGATCTGCTATTTTTATACCTTATAACTGGAACTCCATCAGCAGCTAGCCAGCCAATTAGCTACCAGCTATTTAGTCATTGTTAGCCACTGCTATCAGTCTTTACCTTAGGCTCGGATTCCATCCGCTTTGCCCAGATAGCCCAGATAATATCTGCCAGTCTGCACTGAGCATATCGGACTGCTTTTTCCCCACTACATCACGGGATTCCTGCTGCAAGCTCTGGACCATTACACCGGATCTTTGCAGCTAGTTAGTTGCTACCAGTGGCTATTGTGGCTAATGCCATTGTCCAAAAGCAAGCACCAATTAGCCTCGAGCTAGCCTCGAGCTAGGCCTATCTCCCGGCACAGCAAGCGAGTACACCAACTACAGTACAATACCTCTCTTGCCAATTGGCCTTGACCCGATCCATCACGACTGGCCTGATGACGTAATTTGGCTGCTGTGCTCTCAATCGGCCTCTGCGTAGTGGATGTTGGTGATGATCCATCTGCTCTCCCGGCCTGCTAGCTTCCTGAACGCCGTGTCTCCCTCGCGTAGCATAGTAATTGACTACCGAACGGCTCCCTGTTTCATCAATTGCTGCTCATTGGACCCTATGATCAATCGGCTACACAGCTGATGCCTGCCTGACTGTTCATTAACACGGTACTTCATTTTGTTTATCTGTCGGCCCCAGCCTCGAACTCAGGCCATGTGTGTAGCTAACTGACCCTCTCTGCCCATTCATTGCCATTCACCCGTTGTTGTGTTTACCCGTTGTTGTCTCACCCGTTGTTGTCTTAGCTCTCCCAATCACACCTGTGATTGCTTTATACCTTTCTCTAATGTCAATATGCCTTGTATACTGTTGTTTAGGGCAGCTCTCATTGTTTTATTTTACTGCAGAGCCCCTAGTCCTGCTCAACATGACTCAGATAGCTTCCTTGTCCCACCCCCACACACATGCGAGGCCGCACCTAGCTTAACTGGTGGCTCCAGAGATGCAACCTCTTTCAGCGTCACTCAATGCCTAGGTTTACCCCCACTGTACTCACACCCTACCACACTCTTTCTGTACACTATGCCCTGAATCTATCCTACCACGCCCAGAAATCTGCTCCTTTTATTCTCTGTTCCCTAAGCACTTGACGACCAGTTCTTATAGCCTTTAGCCGTACCCTCATCCTACTCCTCCTCTGTTCATCTGGTGATGTAGAGGTTAACCCAGGCCCTGTGTGTCACCGGCACTCTCATTTGTTGACTTCTGCGAATGTAAAAGCCCTGGGTTCATGCATGTTAACATCAGAAGCCTCCTCCTTAAGTTTGCTTTATTCACTGCTTTAGCACACTCCACCAACCCTGATGTCCTAGTCATGTCAGAATCCTGGCTTAGAAAGGCCACCAAAAATTCAGAAATGTCCATTCCCAATTACAACATTTTCTGTCAAGACAGAACTGCCAAAGGGGGCGGAATTGCAATCTTCTGTTGAGATAGCCTGTAGAGTTCTGTCATACTTTCCAGGTCTATACCCAAACAGTTCAAGCTTCTACTTTTAAAGACCCATCTCTCCAGAAATAAGTCCCTCACTGTTTCCGCTTGTTATAGACCCCCCTCAGCTCCCAACTGTGCCCTGGACACCATATGTGAATTGATTGCCCCACATCTATCGTCAGAGTTCATACTGCTAGGTGATCTAAATTGGGATATGCTTAATTTTTGGGATATGCCATATGCCAAATTGGGATATGCCATCCTATAATCTAAGGTAGATGCCCTCAATCTCACACAAATGATCAAGGAACCTACCAGGTACAACCCCAACTCTGTAAACATGGGCACCCTCATTGATATCATCCTGACCAATTTGCCCTCTAAATACACCTCTGCTGTTTTCAACCAGGATCTCAGAGATCACTGCCTCATTGCCTGCGTCCATTATGGGTCCGCGGTCAAACGACCACCCCTCATCAATATCAAACGCTCCCTAAAACACTTCTGTGAGCAGGCCTTTCTTATCGACCTGGCCTGGGTATCCTGGAAGGATATTGACCTCATCCCGTCAGTAGAGGATGCCTGGTTGTTCTTTAAAGTGCTTTCCTCACCATCTTAAATAAGCATGCCCCTTTCAAAAATGTAGAACTAAGAATAGATATAGCCCTTGGTTCACTCAAGACTTGACTGCCCTTGACCAGCACAAAAATACCCTGTGGCGTACTGCACTAGCTTCGAATAGTCCCGCAATATGCAACTTTTCAGGGAAGTCAGGAACCAATACACACAATCAGTTAGGAAAGCAAAAGACTAGCTTTTTCAAACAGAAATTTGCATACAGCAGCACTAATTCCAAAAAGTTTTGGGACACTGTAAAGTCCATAGAGAATAAGTGTACCTCATCCCAGCTGCCCACTGCAATGAGACTAGGAAACACTGTCCCCACTGATTAGTCCACAATAATCGTGAAATTCAATAAGCATTTCTCTACGGCTGGCCATGCTTTCCACCTGTCTACCCCTACCCCGGCCAACAGCTCTGCACCCCCCGCATCCAGACAGCTGATGTTCTGAAAGAGCTGCAAAATCTGGATCCCTACAAATTAGCTGGTCTAGACAATCTGGACCCTCTGTTCCTAAAATTATCCACCGCAATTGTTGCAACCCCTATTACTATTCTGTTCAACCTCTCTTTCGTGTCGTCTGAGATTCCTAAAGTTTGGAAAGTGTGGAGACACTCTAGACCCAATCTGTTACAGATCTATATCCTTCCTGCCCTGCCTTTCTAAAGTCTTGAAAGCCAAGTGAACAAACAGATCACCGACCCTTTCGAATCCCGCTGTACCTTCTCCGCTATGCAATCTGGTTTCCGAGCTGGTCATGGATGCACCTCAGCCATGCTCAAGGTCCTAAACGATATAACCGCCATCGATAAAAGACAGTACTGTGCAGCCGTCTTCATCGACCTGGCCAAGGCTTTCGACTGTCAATCACCGTATATATCGGCAGACTCAACAGCCTTGTTTTCTCTAATGACTGCCTCGCCTGGTTCACTAACTACTTCTCAGATAGAGTTCAGTGTGTCAAATCGGAGGGCCTGTTGTCCAGACCTCTGGCAGGCTCTATGGGGGTGCCAGAGGGTTCAATTCTCGGGCGACTATTTTCTCTGTATATATCAATGATGTCGCTCTTGCTGCGGGTGATTATTTGATCCACCTCTAAGCAGACTACACCATTCTGTATACATCTGGCCCTTCTTTGGACAATGTGTTAACAAACCTCCAAACGAGCTTCAATGCCATTCAACACTCCTTACGTGGCCTCCAACTGCTCTTAAATGCTAGTAAAACTAAATGCATGCTCTTCAAGCGATTGCTGTCCGCAACCGCCCGCCCAACTAGCATCACTACTCTGGACGGTTCTGACTTAGAATATTAGAATACTACAAATACCTAGGTGTCTGGTAAGATTGTAAACTCTCCTTCCAGACTCACATTAAGCATCTCCAATCCAAAATCTCCAATCGGCTTCCTATTTTGCAACAAAACCCCCTTCACTCATGCTGCCAAACATACCCTCGTAAAACTGACTATCATACCGATCCTTGACTTCGGCGATGTCATTTACAAAATAGCTTCCAACACTCTACTCAGCAAATTGGATGCAGTCTATCACAGTGCCATTTGTTTTGTCACCAAAGCCCCATATACTACCCTCCACTGCGACCTGTATGCTCTCGTTGGCTGGTCCTCGCTACATATTTGTTCGCCATACCCACTGGCTCCAGGTCATCTATAAGTCTTTGCTAGGTAAAGCTCTGCGTTATCTCAGCTCATTGGTCATCATAGCAACACCCACCCATAGCATGCACTCCAGCAGGTATATTTCACTGGTCATCCCCAAAGCCACCACCTCCATTTGGCCGCCTTTCCTTCCAGTTCCCTGCTGCCAATGACTGGAACGAATTGCAAAAATCACTGAAGTTGGAGACTAACTTTTAGCGTCAGCTGTCAGAGCAGCTTACCGATCGCTGCAGCTGTACACAGCCCATCTATAAATAGCCCAACCAACTATCTACCTCATCTCCATATTTGTTTTAGTTTTTCTGCTCTTTTGCACACCAGTATTTCTACTTGCACATCCTCATCTGCACATCTATCACCCCAGTGTAAATTGCTAAATTGTTATTATTTTGCTACTACTGGCCTATGTATTGCCTTACCTCCTTTGCACACACTGTATACATATTTTTCTATTGTGTTATTGACTGTACGTTTGTTTATCCGATGTGTAACTCTGTGTTGTTTTTGTCGCACTGCTTTGCTTTATCTTGGCCAGGTCGAAGTTGTAAATGAGAACTTGTTCTCAACTGGCCTACCTGGTTAAATAAAGGTGAACTAAATAAAAAATATTTATATCAAAAGGGGGAAAGGCATTTATGGGGTCATAAACCGGTGGGGGTAGAGAGGGAAAGGGGATTTTATGACCCTCACTCAACATGGCAAAGTCATGACAATGTTCTTAATTCCATTCCTTAATTAGATTTGTGTGTCTTTGCTCTATGTTGTAAAATAGTTAGATATTACTGGGCTGTCGGAGCTAGAAACATAAGCATTTCGCTACACCCGCAATAACATCTGCTAAACACGTGTATGTGACCAATACATTTTTATTGGATTTGATTCGCTAAGTATGTTGTATGCTTGTTGGTCATAGTATGGATATAGTTAGTAAGCCAAAAAGTTCCCAGATGTCATACAACATTCGCCAAAATACGAAGTATAGAAGCAGTGGACACTATTTCCATGCTTTTAGGGCCCATAATTAAATTCTTCAGAAAATGAACGTGGCTTCACAACATTTTCAGATTTGAAGAAAATTACAGGAAAACATGCAGAAAGGCGAAAGAGAGCAGATACAAATTCATTGGTTTAGCTAATTTTGACAAATGTTAAGAAAATGTTGAGCAATGAAATAAAGTAATGACTTTCAAATAAGTTACATTACACGTTATATTGGCTGACATTTGTTAGCTATGCTAGTCCTACGAACCGCATAGCATATCATTACAGTAGTTGCTTGTATGTACCGGTATGTTTTCTAGCTACCTAACGTTAGTTGGCTACTAAAACATTGAACTTGCCAGTATATTAACTATATGCTATCTAACTAACTACCCAATGTTTATTGACTTGATTATTCACATCATTCTTAGCTTAGCAGAGATCAGCACAGCAAGGCTGCTGGCAAACATGTGGCGAGCTGGCATATCCCAACAATTTTGATTCGGCTTGAGAAAAATATTGACACAAAAGCCTTGAAAATAGGGACAAAGTACTGTTGTTTAGACCGATTTGCCTCATGATTTGTCAACTCATGCACAATGAATCTGTTCTTAAGTCTGATCAACTGTAGCCTACTGATAACAACCACAGCTGCAGGTATCCTAGCGAAGCCTATGTCGCCCTGTTGTGCTGATCTTTGCAACATGGGTAGATGGAAATTGCCACATAATGCTACAAATGAAGAAAAATATCCTATATGTATGTTCTACTATCTCGATATTTCGAGTTACTAACTCTAAATTTCAAGATACTATCTTACATTTTTTAGTTAGTATCTTTAGTTACTATCTATCATAGTATCTTAAAATGTCAACATAGTACCTAAAAATGTTGAGATAGTATACCACACATAAAATATATTTTCAATATGAATCAAAAAGAACAAACAGAATAGCTGATAGGCAGTGGACAGGCCAGGTGCATCACTGTGCATGAAAGAACAGTGAAGATATGAAACAAATGCTCAGCTCAAAAAACTACTCTATTGATCTTGTTTAAGCACAATACAATTATCCTACCTAGACTATAGTAACCTACAACACCACATGCAATTAATTAGAAAAACATTATACTCTAGGCTGCAGTGAAAATGTCATTTGAATAACGATGCAAAAGCCCTTTGATTTGAATGTTTCATTAGATTTGGATCAGTTGTGGGTCTACACTCGACAGTTTATAATGTCTATAAATGCACAGTAGCAGGACAGTCTGGCTGTATTTGTACTTCTGATACTGAATCAGCTGTCTGTTTCCAGATCATCATTCTTCCAGAGTCTTCCAATAATAACGTGGCCACATACACTCTGGCAGAAACGTTGATTAATGTGCACTGTCCCTGTGAAAATAAAAAACTCAAACTCAACCCAGTTATTCAGGAAATTGTAGCCTGCCATTGTCAGGGAGAGGCTGTATATCAGCTACACTCCAAATGTGCTGCTTCAAAACCATTATTACACTCTGTGACTGAGAACTAGAGAGGCAGCCTTGGCCTAGGCTACTGTTGATTAACAAGATGGAGGCCTTTTTCATTCAAGTAAAACAAAGGAAAAAGTAGGTGTATGCCTACAGTGAAAAGCCTACAAAGAGGAATGTGCTCCATGTGGACACGTTTTAATATTGTAGTGGACGAAAATAGAGAAGAACTTTGACTCTGCCAAATGCAGGCTACTGTTGTCACCTAAAGCTTACTCCCTCTTGGCCTCTAGGTCATCAGGTATACTCCTTCTCCAGCCTCTAGGTCATCGGGCTGCTAAGTATCCCACACCTGTCACCATCATCTTCGCACCTGCCTCCCTTAACCTCACTTGGACTCCATCACCTCCTTAATTATCTTCCCTATATCTGTCACTCCCCTTGGTTCTTTCCTCTGGTGTTATGACTGGCAAATCAGGTATGATGCAATTTTTATATTTTTTACACTTAAATGCATTTTTAGTATTTATATGGCGGCTGTTGTAGGAAGAAGGTGAGGACAAAAAGCGTGGCGTGGTAAGTGTTCATCTTATTTAATGAGAACTGAACAACAAAGAAACAATTGAAACAGTGCTGTCTGGTGCAGACACACAGACTTAAAATAACCACCCACAAAACACAATGGAAAACAGGCTACCTAAATATAGTTCTCAATCAGGGACAACGATTGACAGCTGCCTCTGATTGAGAACCATACCAGGCCAAACACAGAAATAGAAAATCATAGACAAACTAACATAAACAACCCCACCCAACTCACACCCTGACCCACTAAAACAAAGACTTAACAAAGGAACTAAGGTCAGAACATGACATTATAATCAGTTTTATTATTGTAGACTAATCAAAACCAGTTCTTTCAATGTGTAAAATTAAACCTCTTTAATTGTGTGATCCCTATTTAGTGTAAAGATATGTTAAGTAGGCCTGTTGTAAAATAAATAACAGTAGGTCTTTGTTGGTAATTGCTGCAATATAGCCTGTTAAACCTTTGAAGGTTGGCCATATTAAGTTACAACTGATTGCCTCAATTTAATAGCCTGCTATTTATAGCCTTATATTTTCACTATAAGCAATGGATTGACTGACTTTTGATATTACCCTAATAAAGTTTAGAAATGGGGCTAATTTGGTGGGGCTATTGTTAAGATTTAGCTTTAGCTACTGTGGGCCTATAATATAATGCTTATTTATACAAAATATTCTGATAAATGTATATATTAGCCACCTTCTGTACACTTAACTCTCGAACAGACTCCTACCCAATATGACAAAGAAAGGCATGTTGTTGTTTTAACTTATATCTCATATCTCTCATATACATATACGCAGTTGAAGTCTGAAGTTTACATACATCTTAGCCAAATCCATTTGAATTCAGTTTTTCTAATTCTGACATTTCATCCTAGTAAAAATGCTTTGTCTTAGGTTTGTCTTAGGTCAGTTAGAATAATAATGATTTTCATTCACTGCATTCCCAGTGGGTCAGAATTTTACTTGCACTCAATTGGTATTTGTTAGCATTGCCTTTAAATGGTTTAACTCGGGTCAAATGTTTTGGCTAGCCTTCCACAAGCTTCCCACAATAAGTTGGGTGAATTTTGGCCCATTCTCCTGACAGAGCTGGTGTAACTGAGTCAGGTTTTTAGGCCTCCTTGCTCACATGCTTTTTCAGTTCTGCCCACAGATTATCTGTGGGATTAAGGTCAGGGCTTTGTGATGGCCACTCCAATACCTTGACTTTGTTGTCCCTTAAGCCATTTTGCCACAATTTTGAAGTATGCTTGGGGTCATTGTCCATTGACCATTTGGAAGACCCATTTGCGACCAAGCCTTAACTGCCTGACTGATGTCTTGCACCAGTCCTCCTGCAGCAAAGCACCCCACAACATGATGCTGCCACCCCTGTGCTTCAAGGTTGGGATGGTGTTCTTCAGTTTGCAAGCGATCCCCCTTTGCCTCAAACAAAACGATGGTCATTATGGCCAAACAGTTCTATTTTTGTTTCATCAGACCAGAGGACATTTCTCCAAAAAGTGATCTCTGTCCTCATGTGCAGTTGCAAACCGTAGTCTGGCTTTATGGCGGTTTGGAGCAGTGGTTTCTTCCTGCTGAGCAACCTTTCAGGCTGTCGAGCAGGACTCGTTTTGTGGATATAGATACTTTGTATCTATTTCCTCCAGCACCTTCACAAGGTTCTGTTCTGGGATTGATTGACTTTCGCACCAAAGGACATTCATGTTTGTACAGATGACCGTGGTACCTTCAGACGTTTGGAAATTGCTCCCAAGGATGAACCAGACTTGTGGAGGTCTGCAATGTTTTTTCTGAGGTCTTTGCTGATTTCTTTTCATTTTCCCATGATGTCAAGCAAAGAGGCACTTAGTTTGAAGGTAGGCCTTGAATACATCCACAGGTACACCTCCAATGATGCTAATTAGCCTATCAGAAGCTTCTAAAGCCATTACATTTTCCAAGATGTTTAAAGGCAGTCAACTTACTGTATGTAAACTTCTGACCCACTTGGAATTGTGAAATCTGTCTAAACAATTGTTGGAAAAATGACTTCTGTCATGCACAATGTAGATGTCTAACCGGGACAAGCAAAACTATAGTTTAACAAGAAATGTATGGAGTGGTAGATTTTTTAAAATTACTACAACCTAAGTGTATGTGAACTTCCTACTTCAACTGTGGTATGTTGGTCCGACGTTTCATCATTTGACGTAAAGATCAGAAATGTTCCAATAAGCACAAAAGCTTATTTATCTCTAATTGCAGAAATGTGTTTATCGGTTAGTGAGCGTTTCTCCTTTGCCAAGATAATCCATCCACCTGACAGGTGTGGCATATCAAGAAGCTGATTAAACAACATAGTGTTACTCAGGTGCACCTGGTGCAGGGGACAGTCACCTAAAATGTGTGGTTTTGTCACAACACAATGCCACAGATGTCTCAAGTTTAGGGAGTGTGCAATTGTCATGCTGACTGCAGGAATGTTCACCAGAGCTGTTACAGAGATATTGTTAATTTCTCTACCATAAGCCACCTCTAATGTCATTTTAGAGAATTTGGGAGTATGTCCAACCGGCCTCACAACAGCAGACCACGTGCAAGCAATGCCCAGCCCCAGGACTTCCACATCCAGTTCTTCTACCTGGGATCATCTGAGACCAGCCACCCGGACAGCTGATAACTGAGTATTTGTCTGCAATAAAGCCCTTTGGTGGGGGAAATATTTTGATTGGCTGGGCCCCGGCTCCCAAAGGCAATGGGCCTATGGCTGCACCCCTGCCCAGTCATGGAAATCCATAGATTATTTAAATTGACTGATTTCTTAAGAATTAACTCTAAAGTCTTTGAAATGGTTGACTCTTTTTTTCCACTAAATATTATTATACAGATATAACTGAGGCTTTGAGTCAAAGTAGGTGAAACATTTAATAAAACAAGACATTTGTAGTGGTGTGTCTACACATGAACACAGGAACAATACTGACTGAGTAAAGAACCTAAGGGAGTGCCAGATATGGGGGAGGTAATAAGTAAGGTAATGGAGTCCAGGTGTGCCTCATGATGATGTGCAGGTGCGCAATAATTGACACCAGGCGTGGGTCATGATGAATCCCAGGACCGGTGGTTAGTATACGGTGATGTTGAACCCGGAGGAGGAGCGGAAGTAGACATTTGACAATAGTGGATGCTTAAGCCTATAGGACTATGCATGCAATACCCTGATGCATTTAGTGCTGAACAGAGTGGGGTAAGACAACTCAAAAAACACTGTTTTGTTATAAGCTGTTTTTAAGGACACCTAAATGTGGCTCATTTGGCCAAATGTCCCTTGTTTATTGATGGCACTGGCTGCGCCAGGTCAGATCTGAATGCATATTGATGTCCGGCAAAATTTCTGAAACGTCCTTTAAATTAAATTCTGCCGAGTCCGTGGTCCGTGCAGAATTTCAGCATTCACACACTGGCAATGACTTTCTGGCAGGCAGACATTGGAATAAGTTTCTCTGACAAAGTGAGTGCTTTGTATAGTTGCTTTGCCTTTCTTGTGGGAATGGAAGAAAAAAAAATGCCCAGAATGTAAAATAACTGAACCAGTTCTCATGATTTTAAAATAATGGTTCTGTTCCCGGAACAGTATAGATCACTTTCGTTCTGATTCTGTTCTGCAAAAATGCCATATTCTGTTTGTTCTTTTCCTGAACCTGTTCCAACCCCTGGTTCACATACACTACCAGTCAAAAGCTTGGACACTTACTCATTTCAGGGTTTTTCTTTTCTTTTTACTATTTTCTACATTGTAGAGTAGTGAAGACATCAAAAATGATGAAATAACACATATGGAATCATGTAGTAACCAACAAGAGTCAAACAAATTATTAGTTTATTTCAAAACAGTCACTCTTGCCTTGACAGCTTTGCACATGCTTGGCATTCTCTCAACCAGCTTCACCTTGGAATGTTTTCCAACAGACTTGGAAGTTCCCACATGCTGAGCACTTGTTGGCTGCTTTTCCTTCAATCTGCGGTCCAACTCATCACCATCTCAATTGGGTTGAGGTTGGGTGATTGTGGAGGCCAGGTCATAAGATGCAGCACTACACCACACTCCTTGGTCAAATAGCCCTTACACCAGGGGTGGGTAATTCCAGTCCTCGAGGGCCTGATTGGTGTCAGTTTTTCCCCAGCTAACACACCTAATTCCAATAATTACCGAATCATGATCTTCAGTTCAGAATGCAATTTGGTTAGTCAGCTATGTTTGCCAGGGATGGAGAAAGTGTGACACCAATCAGGCCCTCAGACTGGGTGCCCACCCCTGCCCACAGCCTGGAGGTGTGTTGGGTCATTGTCCTGTTGAAAAACAAATGATAGTTCCACTAAGCTCAAACCAGCATGGCTACCACAGCATTCTGCAGTGACGTGCCATCAAACCTGGTTAAGGTTGCCTTGAATTCTAAATAAATCACTGACAGTGTCTCCAGCAAAGCACCATCACACCACCTCTATGCTTCACAGTGGGAACCACACATGTGAAGATCCTCTGTTCACCTACTCTGCATCTCACAGACACAACGGTTGGAACTAAAAAATCTCATTTGGACTCATCAGACCAAATAACAGATCTCCATTGGTCTAATGTCCATTGCACATATTTCTTGGCCCAAGCAAGTCTCTTCCTTATTGGTGTCCTTTTATTAGTGGTTTCTTTACAGCAATTCAACCACAAAGGCCTGCTTCACGCAGTCTCCTCTGAACAGTTGATGTTGAGATGTCTGGTACTTGAACTCTGTGAAGCATTTACTTGGGCTGCAATTTCTGAGGCTGGTAACTCTAATGAACTTAACCTTTGCAGCAGAGGTGACTCCGGGTCTTCCTTTCTGGTCCTCGTGAGAGCTAGTTTCATCATAGCGCTTGATGGGTTTTGCGACTGCACTTGAAGAAACTTTCAAAGTTCTTGAAATATTCCTAATTGACTGACCTTCATGTCTTAAAGTAATGATTTGCTCTCATTTCTCTTTGCTTATTTAAGCTGTTCTTGCCATAATATGGACTCTATCTTTTACCAAATAGAGCTATCTTCTGTATACCATCTCTACCTTGTTTCAACACAACTGATTGGCTCAAACATATTAAGAAGGATAGAAATGCCACAAATTAACTTTTAACAAGGCACACCTGTTAATTGAAATGCAACCAGGTGACTACCTCATGAAGCTGGTTGAGAGAATGCCAAGCGTGTGCAAAGCTGTCATCATGGCCAAAGGGTGGCTACTTTGAAGAATCTCAAATATAACACTTTTGGTTACTACATGATTCCATATGTGTTATTTCATAGTTTTGATGTCTTTACTATTATTCTACAATGTAGAATGAGTAGGTGTGTCCAAAATTGCCTGATACTCTATCTGCACATATGTGACTCGATACACTTTGTACAGTGGAGCTACTTTCAGAACTACTGGCTAAAAAGTAGGCATTTACAAAGTACAGGATAATCCCTTTAATGAATACTTCCATTGAAATGGGGTCTGTTTTGAATAGACTAAAATAACCAGCTTTATATGTATAAAAACCTGACATGCTAGCTCCATCCTGGTGGTGCAGTGGACTAATTCAATGGATACAAAACAGAAGATCATAGGTTTAAATCTCACTGATGCCATGTCAACATACAGAAGAAATTTGTTTACTTGAATAATGCCAAAGGAAATGAAGTTTGTGCTTGGAATTTAAAAAAAAAGCTAATAGTGTAATTAAAAGTCCCATTGAATCATTCAGTGAAAAGTTTTTCATAAACCTCCACCTAGATGTTTTATTTCACCTTTATTTAACCAGGTAGGCAAGTTAGGAACAAGTTCTCATTTACAACTGTGACCTGGCCAAGATAAAGCAAAGCAGTTCAACACATAACTACACAGATTTACACATGGAGTAAAACAAACATACAGTATAAAAATAAGTATATATACAATGTGAGCAAATGAGGTGAGATAAGGGAGGTAAAGCCAATAAATAGGCCATGGTGGCGAAGTAAATACAATATAGCAATTAAAACACTGGAATGGTAGATTTGACAGATGAGTGTGCAAAGTAGAAATACTGGGGTGAAAAGGAGCTAAATAAATACAGTAGGGGAAGTGGTAGTTGTTTGGGCTATTTATAGATGGGCTATGTACAGGTGCAGTGATCTGTGAGCTACTCTGACAGCTGGTGGATCAAGCTAGTGAGGGAGATAAGTGTTTCCAGTTTCAGAGATTTTTGTAGATCGTTCCAGTCAATGGCAGATAAGATATACGGAACCTTCATGCAACCTAAAAATAAACTTTCCCAGAAAAGGTGAAATGTTCAATTTGTTTCTCAGAACCTTTCAAAAACATTCAGTTTTACCGGTCAGGAAACACATGGCTTAGTTCCCACAACCAATGTGTTTTTGGTTTCACGTTCCCACAACTTCCAAAGAGCCAAATGTGAAACCAGGAGGACTTTCAGAGCTCTGTTCTGTGCTCCGATGCCGGATTCCTCATGTTTGACTGTTCCATGTATCTTGCATTGTCAAATTAATAGTTAGAGATTTTAATGGCCACATCTGGAGATATCCGATCCAGATTTCTATAATTAGGCAGAACCTATAACTATCAATAATATCCATATTTGGGAGATACTGAACTCTAATCAAGTAATTTTTCAATGTATTTTTATGACAGCTTAAATATGTTCAATTCTTCATTAATATCATATGAATCCATATTCTTCCTAGAGAAGCAAGATAAGGCAAAGCAACTGTGGTCCAGTCTTGAAATTCTATTTCTAGTGGACTCTGCTCTGTTATGATTTAATTGGCTCGTTTCATTGCCATAGTGCCAGGAAGTTGCTGAAACTTGAGCGACAACAGTAACGTTAGCTAGCAACTGTTACAGTTGGTTTTGTTTTTATATACTTGGGGTTAGCGATAACATTTAAGCAATAGTTAGTGGTTAAATCACATGGGGTTTATTGGTAACGTTAGTCCGTTAAAGTAGAGTTGAACTGTTGTCGTTGTGTGTTCTTTGTATTTATTGAGCTAACCAGCACGTTTGCTAATAATGCTAGGGTCAAGTGAATATCAAATTATTGATTAATTGAAGAATTTATTGGTGCGGAAATCAACCCAATTTGCAGTACTATGGAGGACAGCACCACGGAACTCGAAGGACCGGGTTGTTTGAGTGTCGGTCAGCAGTCAGAAGAGGCGACACCAACCGATATTAGCCACCAGAACAGTGTCGACAACGATGGTTCGAAAGACCACAATGGAACATCTAATAATGTTGACTCGGATTCAGGGGATGAGGTACAGTATTGCAGACTTGGACAATATCTAGTGTTTTCTCATTTTGCTGGATTGACAAGAATAATGAATGTACTGTTATATGGTATCTGCTGCACTGGTTGGTACTCTCCTGTAACTGTGATGCACTCCAGTTCTATAATGTGGAATGACATTGTGAATGTTTTGTTTTCACAGCCTGAACTCCCTCTTAAACAATTTTACCCTTACATCCACTGTACTCTCTGCTGCGGAATCCTAATTGATTCCACCACCATCACAGAGTGTCTGCACACTTGTGAGTTACATTGATTTGAGATTAACACTCCTGAAATATGACTGCTATCCCTTCAGTCTCATTCCATCAGTCATACTTCCTTTGTAATCTGTTCTCTCTTCCCCCAGTTTGTAAAAGCTGCATAGTGAAACACTTCTACAGCAACAGGTGTCCCAATTGCAGCATTGTAGTCCATCAGACACAACCATTGTACAACATAAAGTAAGCATGCCTGCGTGAAATCTACGAGCACACAGACTCTTGTTTTACATTTGAAGACATCGGTTCATGTTTTTCTACTTGGCATCATGTTATTTAAAGAGGACATCCCATGAGTGTCTGTTTCTAGTGGTTACCCTCTCCCTGCTGGGGAGTTACCTGGAACACAAAGTCCTGATGTGACGCAGGGATACTGATGTCTCTCTGTAGACACCACTTTTATTAATGTCCAAGCACACTCGTCGTCTATTGCAGAACTCTGCTTTCAGCACAGGCCAAAGGGATGCAAATGTAAATATTACTGTTGTGCCATCTCATTTGAATGAAACCGTTGCCACGATAAACTGAGATGTTCACTGAAACAACGTCAGCTTTGAAGTTGATTACTATACCTCCCACATTGACCTGTTATCAATTAATACAATGAGCTATAGGGTAATACTCATACACACTGGTATGTAAATATTACTGTTGTGCCAACTCATTTGAATGAAACCGTTGCCACGATAAACTGAGATGTTCACTGAAACAACGTCAGCTTTGAAGTTGATTACTATACCTCCCACATTGACCTGTTATCAATTAATACAATGAGCTATAGGCTAATACTCACTTATACACTGGTATGTAGATACTTACTGTATGGTGGGTGTTTTGCATCTCCACAGACCTGACAGACAGTTGCAAGATATTGTTTACAAGATGCTGCCACATCTGGAAGAAAGTAAGTATCCACAAAGCCTTCCATTTCTCAGATTTTTTTCCCAAACGCCTCTTGGCAATCTTTTGTTTTGAAGTTAAAATTAGTGTTGTCTTTACTCTTTATTGTCTTTGCAGTGGAGAAAGCAAGGATGATTGATTTTTACAAACAGAGAGGACTGGAGGTGCCTAAACCAGGTATAGACCAATGTCGTCGTTGAGATTTGGTGCAGCTTTGTTTAATGAAATAGTTTGGGTATTTGAAGACCCTCTGATTTTAGCCATGTCTCTGTTTGTCTCAGTGCTGGGTGTGGAACATTCCCCTAATGCTTCTGTAAACGCTCGTCTTTCTCTGTGCCCACAGTGATGGCATCCCCTGCGGTCCCTGTGCTGAAGAACCAGAAGCAGAGGAGGGCATTGCTGCCCCAGTCTGTCTTCGCCATCCCTCCTGAACTGGACGTGTCACTGCAGCTGGAGTTTTTGGGGTGAGTCTCTCCCTAGCATTTTCTATTTGAGGGATGGAAGGGTATTCCCTGAGATGGTTTGTTTGTCTCTGGTCATTCTTGGCTACACCAGTAGATGGTGCTACTGTGCTTCCTTTGAGTGCATATGCATATTTCCCTAACTCTGTCATGGGGACTGCCAGGGGTACACCTTTTTGGTTTTTGCACTAGCACTACACAGCTGATTTAAATTGGTCAAAGCTTGATGAATAGTTGATTATTTTAATCAGCTGTGTAGTGCTATGGCAAATAACTAAATGTGCACCCCTTGGGGTCCCCATGAGAGTTTGGGAAACCCTGGACTAGGGAGAACATTTCAAGTTACAAGACTGATGGTTAACTGTACAAGATTGGTTGCAAGGATTAAGAAAATTCTATGTAAAGTTGTTTGTTTCCAGAGCGGAAGAAGGCATAGACGGCTATAAGGTAATTACTGCTGTCACGCTCTTTTCTCATAATGACTTGTATGAGACTGTTAAAATGAAATAACAGCATGATGCTGCTATCCAGCCACTATATAGTAATGGTCATGCATAAAGCAATGTTGATATTGTGAATTTGAGTTATATTGGTAAAATAAATAAGGGATTGCATGCTCTAACACCCGTGTCCCTGGCCAGCCTTTGGAGAGGCGGTATGTGCGAGTATCGGGGATGCCACTGTCCACCATGTGGCGCTCTTCATCAGGAGGAAGATGGAGCTGAGCCCCGCCTGCCAGGTCAGTGGGAGGGGTTACACATGGACTTTACCAGGATGTCTAATGCGGTTATGAACTATTTCTCAGAGGGAGACCTGGCAAGGGGAAATGCATAAATATGTACATATCTGCTCGTTATGTGAGAGAGCTCTCTGCTTTAAGAAATCGTTATGTTGAACCCATCTCAATTTCATCCCCTGTAAAATTCTTTAGAGGCCCTAAGTAACCAGGTGAGAGGTAGATGCAGAGCCTAATGCTCACACAAGGACAGAGGGGAAGAGTGTTTGTGTCTTATGTAAAACTGCAGAGCACAACAGCACAGCCCTACCTGTATGTAGGGTGTTTAGCAGTAACAGGGATTTATTTCTTGGCACTCACCAGAGTGGGTAGTAGAGTGGGTAATAGGTGCACTATCTGGATTTATTAGCTGGGTGCTCTGCCATTTACAGTGCATTCGGAAAGTATTCAGACCCTTGGCGTTTTCATACTTTGTTGCGTTACAACCTTATTCTGAAATGGATTACATCGTGTGTGTGTGTCCCCAAATCTACCCACAATACTCCACTACAAAGCAAAAACTGTTTTATAGAAAACGGATATCACATTTACATAATTATTCAGACCATCATAGTTTTGATATCTTCACTATTATTCCATATTATACCTCGCAAGGCTGCAGGCCCAGACGGCATCCCCAGCCGCGCCCTCAGAGCATGCGCAGACCAGCTGGCCGGTGTGTTTACGGACATATTCAATCAATCCCTATACCAGTCTGCTGTTCCCACATGCTTTAAGACGGCCACCATTGTTCCTGTTCCCAAGAAAGCTAAGGTAACTGAGCTAAACGACTACCGCCCCGTAGCACTCACTTCCGTCATCATGAAGTGCTTTGAAAGACTAGTCAAGGACCATATCACCTCCACCCTACCTGACACCCTAGACCCACTCCAATTTGCTTACTGCCCAAATAGGTCCACAGACGATGCAATCTCAACCACACTGCACACTGCCCTAACCCATCTGGACAAGAGGAATACCTATGTGAGAATGCTGTTCATCGACTACAGCTCGGCATTCAACACCATAGTACCCTCAAGCTCGTCATCAAGCTCGAGACCCTGGGTCTCGACCCCGCCTGTGCAACTGGGTACTGGACTTCCTGACGGGCCGCCCCCAGGTGGTGAGGGTAGGTAACAACATCTCCTCCCCTCTGATCCTCAACACTGGGGCCCCACAAGGGTGCGTTCTGAGCCCTCTCCTGTACTCCCTGTTCACCCACGACGCCTCCAACTCAATCATCAAGTTTGCGGACGACACAACAGTGGTAGGCTTGATTACCAACAACGACGAGACGGCCTACAGGGAGGAGGTGACGGCCCTCGGAGTGTGGTGTCAGGAAAATAACCTCACACTCAACGTCAACAAAACTAAGGAGATGATTGTGGACTTCAGGAAACAGCAGAGGGAACACCCCTATCCACATCGATGGAACAGTAGTGGAGAGGGTAGCAAGTTTTAAGTTCCTCGGCATACACATCACAGACAAACTGAATTGGTCCACTCACACAGACAGCATCGTGAAGAAGGCGCAGCAGCGCCTCTTCAGCCTCAGGAGGCTGAAGAAATTTGGCTCGTCACCAAAAGCACTCACAAACTTCTACAGATGCACAATCGAGAGCATCCTGGCGGGCTGTATCACCGCCTGGTACGGCAACTGCTCCGCCCTCAACCGTAAGGCTCTCCAGAGGGTAGTGAGGTCTGCACAACGCATCACCGGGGGCAAACTACCTGCCCTCCAGGACACCTACACCACCCGATGTTACAGGAAGGCCATAAAGATCATCAAGGACATCAACCACCCGAGCCACTGCCTGTTCACCCCGCTATCATCCAGAAGGCGAAGTCAGTACAGGTGCATCAAAGCTGGGACCGAGAGACTGAAAACAGCTTCTATCTCAAGGCCATCAGACTGTTAAACAGCCACCACTAACATTGAGTGGCTGCTGCCAACACACTGACACTGACACTGGCTCAACTCCAGCCACTTTAATAATGGGAATTGATGGGAATGATGTAAATATATCACTAGCCACTTTAAACAATGCTACCTTATATAATGTTACTTACCCTACATTATTCATCTCATATGCATACGTATATACTGTACTCTACACCATCGACTGCATTCTTATGTAATACATGTATCACTAGCCACTTTAACTATGCCACTTTGTTTACTTTGTCTACATACTCATCTCATATGTATATACTGTACTCGATACCATCTACTGTATCTTGCCTATGCTGCTCTGTACCATCACTCATTCATATATCCTTATGTACATGTTCTTTATCCCCTTACACTGTGTATAAGACAGTAGTTTAGGAATTGTTCGTTAGATTACTTGTTGGTTATTACTGCATTGTCGGAACTAGAAGCACAAGCATTTCGCTACACTCGCATTAACATCTGGGGTGGCAGCGTAGCCTAGTGGTTAGAGCAGACATGGGCAAACTACGGCCCGCGGGCCACATACGGCCCGTTAGGCTTTTTAATCCGGCCCGCCGAACTTGTCCAAATTATAGTAAAAACCTCCTTTTTTTCCCCTTTCCCTGCAATGCCCACGTTTCCCCAATAGATGGCGGACTCAAAACACATTGACCGTTGTTGGAGTGGCGCGTATTTCTTTATTTCACTTTAATTTTCACTTCGTTTCACGTCACCATTAAGCCCTTAAGCACAGCAGCGGTACAGTAGCTTAATTAACACTCCGCACACGCTCTTAATTTAAATTTAAATTTTCAGCTGCAGTTAGGATATTTAATACAGCCTGTGTGCTTGGCAACGATACACGTGTACTGTTTGCGCGTGAAGGCGAGGGCGTCCGTGGCGAGTTTGTAGAGCGCGCGGTCAGGACAATCCATCCATGATTTTGCGGAGTTTAACACAAGTAGATATTATTGAGCTTGAGTATTTCGTTGTGTAATAATATGTTTTGAATGTTGAAAGTGATTCCATTTTTCAATAAATGTTGATTTCTTTAACTTTGCACCTTCGATTGAAACTTATTAAAAACAGACGCAATCTTGATAAATCACAGTGCGTATGTTATTTTAATCTATTTACATTTCCTCCTCCCAGTATCTGCGAAATAGTATGTAAATGCCATATCTTGCATATTCCTTGAGACAAATGTATTAACTGATAAGGGCTATTTTTCACATTTGAACGACAGTTAATAAATTGGGTTGTAGTGTTCTTACTGTGCTATGAGGTTTGCACACACTACATTTAATGCTTTAGTATATCCGGCCCAAACACTCCCTCCAAATGCTCCTGGCCCTGCCCCTCTGTCAAATTTTAGAACCCATTGTGGCCCGCGAGTCAAAGTTTGCCCACCTCTGGGTTAGAGCGTTGGACTAGTAACCGGAAGGTTGCGAGTTCAAACCCCCGAGCTGACAAGGTACAAATCTGTCGTTCTGCCCCTGAACAGGCAGTTAACCCACTGTTCCCAGGCCGTCATTCAAAATAAGAATGTGTTCTTAACTGACTTGCCTGGTTAAATAAAGGTAAAATAAAAAATAAATAAAAAAAACATGTGTATGTGACAAATAAAATTGGATTTGATTTGACAATGTAGAAAATAGTAAAAAATTAAGAGAAACCCTGGAATGAGTAGGTGTCAACTTTTGACTGGTACAGTATGTCTCATCCCAATGCTGTCTCGGAGATCTACGGACAGTTCCTTGGACTTCATGGTATAGTTTCTGCTTTTACATGCACTGTCAACCATTGACCCTTACACAGGTGTTTCTTTCTAAAAGTATCTACATTTCTAAACACGTTCTAATTGTTTACTACACACAATACCCCATAATGACAAAGTTATCTATTTAATCCATTTTGAATTCAGGCTGTAACGCAACACAATGTGGAATAGGTCAAGGGGTATGAATACTTTCTGAAGTCACTGTATACAAATACACAGATCAGCAGAATAAACTTGACAAATAGCATTTAGTTGGAAGTAGGAAATTTGAGATATTCTGCTGTAATAGTTACTTCCTAGCACAAAGAAAATGGATGCTTTGGGGTATGAAAAGTAGACATCTGGATATAAAGATTGATTGAATGTAGGAAAAAATATATATGAGCATACAAATGGCAGTGCAGCCATATAGTCTACAACAGTGGTCACTGACCAGTCAATCTCCAAGGCATTCCTAGTCGATCATGAAAACATTCTTTATTTTAAAAAAACAACGATTAAGCCTCGCATTCCTACTTTTTTCTGTCTCGCTCTGTTATCAGTAAATGCACTTGTTTCAGCTGCCTTGTGTGCCAGGTAGGCAAAGTGTTCCCATTTTGAACCATTTCATGTGTCAAGGTACAAATCAAGTGCTCCTATATGCCTACCGATTTGCTCAGATGGCTGTCTGCAACTTACTCGTTGATACTGTGATTTCAAAATGTCTAAACATTAGAGAATGTCAATGAATACAACAGTGAGTTCTTGTTCAGCACTGTCAACATTTTATTTGTATTATTATAAGCCATGAAATGCGCTGCAATCAGCACTGCAGATTCAATTAATAACTACCAAAGTGTATCGCTTCCATTTTTATAATTAGTGACTTAAAAAAATATATATATATCTCTGAAGGAATATTTCACTTTCTCCGGTAATGGGAATAATAACATGAATCTGTGCATGAGGCAAAAATAATACGGTGTGACTCGAGTTTCTCCATCCGCTCAAAAACGGTGTTCCCTTTTTGGTTAGTCTTAGCCAAGGGTGGATAGCTGAGGGACAATCCGAGTGTGACCCTCTAATGCTCTCCATCCGCTGAGACTGACCATCAGATGCAGGCACCATCAGTCCAGTAAAATAAAGTAAGCAAATTATGAACATTTACAGTGCATTCGGAAAGTATTCAGACACATTCCCTCTTTCCATATTTTGTTTCGTTACAGCTTTACTCTAAAATTGATCAGGAAAATAATTTAATCAATCTACACACAATGACAAAGCGAAAACAGGTTTTTAGTTTTCACATTCTTTTGCTATGAGACTCAAGTGCATCCAGTTTCCCTTGCTCATCCTTGATGTTTCTACAACTTGATTGGAGTCCACCTGTGGTGAATTGATTTGGAATGGCACACACCAGTCTATATCCGGTCCCACAGTTGACATGTCAAAGCAAAAACCAAGCCATGAGGTCGATGGAATTGTCCGTAGAGCTCAGAGACCGCTTTGTGTCGAGGAACAGATCTGGGGAAGGGTACAGAAGAAATTCTGCAGCATTGAAGGTCCCCAAGGACACAGTGGCCTCCATTCTTAAATGGAAGAAGTTTGGAACCACCAAGACCCTTCCTAAAGCTGTCCGCCTGGCCAAAATGAGCAATAGGGGGATAAGGGCATTGGCCAGGGAGGTGACCAAGAACCCAATGATCTCTCTGTGGAGATGGGAGAACCTTCCAGAAGGACAACCATCTCTGCAGCACTCCACCAATCAGGCCTTTATGGTACTCGCCAGACGGAAGACACTCTTCAGTAAAAGGCACATGACAACCTGCTTGGAGTTTAGCAAAAGGCACCGAAAGGATTCTCAGACCATGAGAAACCATATTCTCTGGTCTGATGAAACCAAGATTGAACTCTTTGGCCTGAATGCCGAGTGTCACATCGGATGGAAGCCTGGCACCAACCCTACAGGGAAGAATGGTGGCAGCATCATGCTGTGGGGCTGTTCTTTTTTCAGCAGCAGGTACTGGGAGACTAGTGACGATTGAAGGGAAAGATGAACGGTGCAAAGTACAGAGATCCTTGGATGAAAACCTGCTCAGGACCTCCGACTGGAGCAAAGGTTCACCTTCCAACAGGACAATGCAGGAATTGCTTCGAGACAAGTCCTTGAGTGGCCAATCAGAGCTCAAACCCGATCGAACATCTCTGGAGAGACGCTCCCAATCCAACCTGACAGAGCTTGAGCATCTGCAGAGAAGAATGGGAGAAACTCCAAATACAGGTGTGCTAAGTTTGTAGCTTCATACCCAAGAATACTCTAGTCTGTAATCACTGACAAATGTGCCTTACTCAATACTTTGTTTAAAGGGTCTGAATACTTATGTAAATGTTATTTCAGTTTTTATTTGTAAGTGTTTTCTAAACCTGATTTTGCTGCTTTGTCATATGATTTATTACTGGTGTGATCATATACCAAGTTTTGAAATATTATATTAAAATGGTTTTAGAAGAACATTGGCAGGGCAATTCAAGCATAGCCAATATTCAGTGATAATGTATTGGGCCTATAGTCTGCACAAACCTCATTGCTACAGAACTGTTTTTAAAGGGTAGGAAGCATGAGTTTTTACTCAGCAATGTAACACTGTGGTCAGAGTTAGTAACTTAGTTGTTGTCATGATCCGGTTACATATAAGTACAAACAGTTATGTTTTTGTGTTATTGCATATTTATTGACTTATTTCTGGATATCTTCTGAAGTCTAAACTACCCACAATGCACTATTTATTAAAGTCATATGGAGCATCTACTCTGTGTTAGAGATCATTACATTAGAGTAATTACATTCCAGACCAAGTGTTGGCGTTGGTGAGTTACAATTCACTAATCATGAGGAAGTGTGATGTAAACAAGGGCATAGTGCTAGCACACTAGCTGTCATCAGTAGGTCTCAGCATGCATTTGGACTCAAAAGTGATTTTGATTCAGAAACGTTTGGAGATGATTGGTCTGAATGAGAAATCATGATTTTAGACCTCGACTGCATGGTGTTTAATCTATCACTCGAAAACGTCTCTTGTTGTGAGAACGTTTTAGGGAGGTTACCACCTCCTGATGGATAGAAGTTCTTGAATATTTTGATCCAGGAAGTTATTGTTGATCACTTAACAGTGAACAGAAGGAAAGTCGTTGTGGTGTTCAGATAACGGACAAAGTCATCAGGGTTTTGTTTAGATGAACCCCAAAATATAATTGTCCTCAATGTAGCGTTTCCAAAACTTAATATGGGGTAGAAAAGCGTTGTCTTTATTTTGAATATCATCTGCCTCCAACGACAAGGTTTGCGTAAATCGTGGCTACTGCTGTGCATTTGGTTTGAAGGTAGAATTTGTCATACCTGAAAGTTATTTGCAAGTACCAATTTCAAGACCTCCAACAAAGTCATTAGGGGATTCTCCAATCTTTCCTCATGTGACTTTAGGATTTTGGAAATCGATTTGTAGGCCTTCAGCATGGGGAATGCAGATGTACTGACTAGAGTTCTTATGCACTTTCGGAAGGGGATAGATACCTGGGGTGACTGGATAGGTGACTCTTAGGAACTCGTGATCCAGTTTTGGTCAGACACGCTGTAACAAGCTATCAATTTCAGATTTTCTAGAGGCAAGGGTCTATAAGAACAAGACAGGTTCAGGTGTTTTTCAGAACTCATGCCCTTCACTCTTGCCACACATTTTTCTGTGGGTTTTATGACAATGTCCGTATTCTCCTGGAATTCATTTAGTACTCGTCTTTCAGCTGGAGGAAGACTGTGATATTGGGGTCCCTTGTCATTTTTGAATTTAGTTTCCAATTATTTTTCAACCAGTCTGACAAATGTGGTGACAACTGGACTTTGTGTGAGTAGGGGGGGACAAATGAGAAAGGGCGAGGGGCAGGGAGGGACCCCGCTGGGTTATGGTTTCTCGCTCTTTGTAGGGTCTGTCGATATGAAGCTTGTACTGGATCTGTTCAGTATGACTGTATGAAAATGTGGATACCGCCCAACTCTAATTTGTGTGTTTTGAATATATAATTTAATTAATTGTTGGTTGACTGTTTTGAATAGTACTTTGCACCACCCTGTGGGCAATTGTAATTATCACCTAGGCACTTGCATAAAAAAACAATGGCTTTGGTATATCTCTTGATGCTCTGAACGGATAACTGCCAAAATGGATTGGCCTGCCCAGACAAAAATAAAAGGTGACATGAGGTGACGTCTTTAATTTTTAAACTTATTATTGAACTTGGGATTTAATTTCTAATCAGGAATACTATTTCTGTATCTTATTGAAATGGTCCGTAGCATTTATTACGGTTTTAATTTTCATATCTCAAACTGCACCTACCAGTTTTCGTTCACAGTTATTCCCTCCCTCAGGTGACTCCATGTAATGTTGTAATTCAGTATGTCACTCTCAATTGATTTCATGCAGTCTGTCGCAGTGGTATGATGTCACGTTGTGGTGCAGGTGGATGTTGTGTGTGGAGACCACCTCCTGGACCGTTACCAGTCGCTACGAGAGGTTCAGCGCTCCATGGGAGATGACGCTCTACAGGTGAGTCCACTCAAAGGTCCTATGAATTTGTAGTTACTCTCTGGTTTGGAAATAGTCCTGATATCGTTAGCTTCCATTTGAGTTTTATGTGTGCTTATTTTCTTGTTTACTTATTCCCAGGATGGTCTTTTGATTCTCCACTTTGGACTGGTGCTGGCTGCTCACACGTGAGCAGGGGGAAGGAAGTGGGATGGATGTGATCCTGATATAAACCCTGACCCTCAGGGAACCATGGTCTTCATTCTGCTACTAATGCCTAACAGAATCAAGTCTTCTACTCTCTGCCACTTAGACAGTTAACAGTGAATTGCTGAATCCAGGGCCCCGAAACCTTCTGGTTAGGATTAGGTTATAGTTTATCTTCAAGACTGATTTCAGAGGTCTGAAAGACTACAATGACCTGTCATGCTACTGATGCCAAAAGCTCATGTTTTTGCTACACTGAGTTGAATGTATACTGTTCTTTTACATTTTTTTGTGACCTACTTTTGTAGCAGTCCCCCTCCCATCCATCTCCCGAGTCTCTATTTAGACCAAAGTATAAATACATATACAGTGCCTTCGGAGAGTATTCAGACCCCTTGACGTTTCCACATTTTGTTACGTCACAGCCTTATTCTAAAATGGATTAAATAAATACAAATCCTCAGCAATCTACACACAATAACCCATAATGACAGTGCAAACAGGTTGTTTTTTTTAAATGTATTTTTTGCAAATATATAAAAATATATCTTATTTACATTGGTATTCAGACCCTTTGCTATGAGACTCGAAATTGAGCTCCGGTGCATCTTGTTTCCATTGATCATCCTTGAGATGCTTCTATAATTTGATTGGAGTCCACCTGTGGTAAATTCAATTGATTGGACATGATTTGGAAAGGCACACCTGTCTATATAAGGTCCCACTGTTGCCAGTGCATGTCAGAGCAAAAAGCTAGAGCTCCGATACAGCATTGTGTCAAGGCACAGATCTGGGAAGGGTACCAAAACATTTCTGCAGCATTGAAGGTCCCCAAGAACAGTGGCCTCCATCATTCTTAAATAGAAGAAGTTTGGAACCATCAAGACACTTCCTAGAGTTGGTCGCTTGGCCAAATTGAGCAATCTGGGAGCAGGATCTTGGTCAGGGAGGTGACCAAGAGCCCGATGGTCACTCTGACAGAGCTGCAGAGTTCCTCTGTGGAGATGGGAGAACTTTCCAGAAGGACAACCATCTCTGCAGCACTCCACCAATCAAATCAAATGTTATTTGTCACATGCACATGGTTAGCAGATGTTAATGCGAGTGTTGCGAAATGCTTGTGCTTCTAGTTCCGACAATGCAGTAATAACCAATGCAGTAATAACCAACAAGTAATCAACAAGTAATAACCAACAAGTAATCTAACTAACAATTCCAAAACTACTGTCTTATACACACAAAAGTAAAGGGATAAAGAATTATGTACATAAAGATATATGAATGAGTGATGGTACAGAGCGGCACAGGCCAGATACAGTAGATGGTATCGAGTACAGTATATACATGAGATGAGTATGTAAACAAAGTGGCATAGTTAAAGTGGCTAGTGATACATGTATTACATAAAGATGCAGTAGATGATATAGAGTACAGTATATACGTATACATATGAGATGAATAATGTAGGGTATGTAAACATTATATTAGGTAGCATTGTTTAAAGTGGCTAGTGATATATTTTATTTCATTTCCCATCAATTCCCATTATTAAAGTGGCTGGAGGGTAGGCCTTTGGGGTAGAGTGGCCAGACCAAAGCCACTCTTCAGTAAAGGCAGACTAGTCAGGATCGAGGAAAGATGAACGGAGCAAAGTACAGAGAGATCCTTGACGAAAACCTGCTCAGGGACTCAGACTGGAGCGTAGGTTCACCTTCTAACAGGACAACAATCCTAAGCACACAACCAAGACAACGCAGGAATGGCTTCGGGACAAGGCTCTGAATGTCCTTGAGTGGCCTAGCCAGAGCCTGGACTTGAACCTGATCGAACATCTCTGGAGAGACCTGAAAATAGCTGTGCAGCAAAGCTCCCCATCCAACCTGACAGAGCTTGAGAGGATCGGCAGAGAGGAATGGGATAAACTCACCAAATACAGGTGTGCCAAGCTTGTAGCGTTATACCCAAGAAGACTCGAGGCTGTTATCGCTGCAAAGGTGCTTTAACAAAGTACTGAGTAAAGGGTCTGAAAACCTATGTAAATGTGATATTTTAATACATTTGCAAAAAAATCTAAAATCCTGTTTTCGCTTTGGTATTGTGTGTAGATTGATGAAAAAACAAACATTTAATCAATTTTAGAAAAAGGGGTCTGAATACTTACCGAAAGCACTGTCTTATGCAACCGTGAGATCCTGTCATTGGTGTCAAGTTCCACTTTAAACTCGGATCTGAATGGGGAGAGGTCAGATGGACCTTGAACAAGTCCTTAAAATAATGTTCCAGTAGGCCTATTATTATAATGTCTGTATATGTGCTGGTAATTTTATGTATTACATTTCTATCTTCCTATTCTGCACCAAACTTCAAGCCTTTGTACATGCTCTGTGAATCATTAGCACCCCACTACATTTTGCGACGAGGTAGCTTGCCTTGTCCTCGATGCTAGCATAAATAGTGGCATAATAATAAACATACACCATATTTAAAAAATATCTTGGTTATTCTGTCCTAATGTTTAGCAAAATACAGTCTTTAGTGTGGACTAAGAGTTGTCTGCACTAAGCAGCAGCTGACCGGCTTGCTTTTAGCTTAGCTAGCTAGTTGTGATTGGGGGACAGAAAGTCATGTTCCGCTAGCTGTCAAAATAGCTCTACCTTGCAAACGTTAGCTGACTTGCTATTGTTGTCTGTTAGCTAGCTATCTCTAGAAAGAGTCACTGTGGGAATCTCCAGTTCTCATGTGACAAGGAGTTGTCATGATAGCACAAACAGATCTGGCACCAGGCTACATTGGTAGCTAACTAACAAATGTGCGTAACCGCGACATTCAAACGAGGCTACAAAGAAAACTAATGGGACTGTTGATGTCAAAATCGGGGGTGTGAACTAGGTTTCTATTCAAGTGTTGATCGACATGGTAATAGGTCCACAGACGATGCAATCTCAACCACACTGCACACTGCCCTAACCCACCTGGACAAGAGGAATACCTATGTGAGAATGCTGTTCATCGACTACAGCTCGGCATTCAACACCATAGTACCCTCCAAGCTCGTCATCAAGCTCGAGACCCTGGGTCTCGACCCCGCCCTGTGCAACTGGGTACTGGACTTCCTGACGGGCCGCCCCCAGGTGGTGAGGGTAGGCAACAACATCTCCTCCCCGCTGATCCTCAACACGGGGGCCCCACAAGGGTGCGTTCTGAGCCCTCTCCTACTCCCTGTTCACCCACGACTGCGTGGCCACGCACGCCTCCAACTCAATCATCAAGTTTGCGGACGACACAACAGTGGTAGGCTTGATTACCAACAACGACGAGACGGCCTACAGGGAGGAGGTGAGGGCCCTCGGAGTGTGGTGTCAGGAAAATAACCTCACACTCAACGTCAACAAAACTAAGGAGATGATTGTGGACTTCAGGAAACAGCAGAGGGAACACCCCCCTATCCACATCGATGGAACAGTAGTGGAGAGGGTAGCTAGTTTTAAGTTCCTCGGCATACACATCACAGACAAACTGAATTGGTCCACTCACACTGACAGCGTCGTGAAGAAGGCGCAGCAGCGCCTATTCAACCTCAGGAGGCTGAAGAAATTTGGCTTGTCACCAGAAGCACTCACAAACTTCTACAGATGCACAATCGAGATCATCCTGGCGGGCTGTATCACCGCCTGGTACGGCAACTGCTCCGCCCTCAACCGTAAGGCTCTCCAGAGGGTAGTGAGGACTGCACAACGCATCACCGGGGGCAAACTACCTGCCCTCCAGGACACCTACACCACCCGTTGTTACAGGAAGGCCATAAAGATCATCAAGGACATCAACCACCCGAACCACTGCCTGTTCACCCCGCTATCATCCAGAAGGCGAGGTCAGTACAGGTGCATCAAAGCTGGGACCGAGAGACTGAAAAACAGCTTCTATCTCAAGGCCATCAGACTGTTAAATAGCCACCACTAACATTGAGTGGCTGCTGCCAACACACTGTCATTGACACTGACCCAACTCCAGCCATTTTAATAATGGGAATTGATGGGAAATGATGTAAATATATCACTAGCCACTTTAAACAATGCTACCTTATATAATGTTACTTACCCTACATTATTCATCTCATATGCATACGTATATACTGTACTCTACAACATCGACTGCATCCTTATGTAACACATGTATCACTAGCCACTTTAACTATGCCACTTTGTTTACTTTGTCTACACACTCATCTCATATGTATATACTGTACTCAATACCATCTACTGTATGCTGCTCTGTACCATCACTCATTCATATATCCTTATGTACATGTTCCTTATCCCCTTACACTGTGTATAAGACAGTAGTTTTGGAATTGTTAGTTAGATTACTTGTTGGTTATCACTGCATTGTCGGAACTAGAAGCACAAGCATTTCGCTACACTCGCATTAACATCTGCTAACCATGTGTATGTGACAAATAAAATTTGATTTGATTTGATTTAATGGCCCTATAGTATTGGAGAAAAGTTGGAAAAAAACTGACCCTCCGTTACATCTTGACGTGTCATGTCGTAACGTCCAGCACGCATAAAGCTACTTATTTATGTCTTACAATCTCTCTCCACCAGGTGTAGCACTTCTCATCTTTTAAAAACAATAAATGGACAGTGACGGGGATAAGGGGGGGGGGGTACCTAGTCATCATTGCATGCGATTCATTCTCAAAGCCGCTGTTTACTTCTAAGATCACTTTAGCACCGCCCTAAAAACTTGACACAAACCTTAAAATAGGTATGTAATGACACATTATATAAACTCTTTATAGTTTTATTTACATTTTAGAGGCGATAAGGTGATAAGTTGTACAGGTCGAGTGAAAAAAGCAATTTTCCCACACATCTGTCCTTCTCACTATCACGCATTAGTTTCGCTTCCCCACCCGCCATTTTTAAAAAGACCCGACGGGGGCTCATTGCCTGCTTGAATTATGCAGAAACCGGCAGTGTTTAGGTCATGTAATTGATTTTGTTGGAAAGGGGAGAAATGGTGCTTTAGAATGGTATTGACATTACAGTTGATCTGGAAGTATTACGTTTTGGGCGCTAAAATAAGGGCAATTGTACGGACCAAGGAGATTTACGAGTTTACGTGAGTTACGTGAGTGTTAGCTTGCCCAAGAAAGCTTGTATACAGAACCATAGCCAGCTATTAAAATGTGATTTATTTTGACAAGTGCTGTGTTCGAATATGCATGCTACATATTTTTTTTACCTTTATTTATATATATTTATATATATTTATAATGAGTATATAATATTAGTTCATTTGAGTATACTGTAAACGAACGGTAACCTTTCAGTTGTGTACTTGTGCTTTGCTTGTCTACCGGAAGTTGATGCTGTTGCAATACAACTTCTTGCTAGCTTGTTAGCTTAACAAATTACTAGCTAGACATCTTAAGACTTCATTAAAAAATGTCCGTTGAGAACACACAATGACTTTAACATTTAGCTAAGCTAAGAATAACGTGAATAATCAAGTCAATAAGTGTTTTTCTCCATCTGTATTTGATGATTCATTATTTGTGTCCATTCCTATGTTAAACTATATACCACACACAACTTAATTAACATTGCCTCTGGCGGCAACTCACCACAACTTGTATTCAGCGCTGTCTCTCTGTAGCCATGTATTTTGTTTTCATGCCAGCTGTATATGTTGTGCTGGTGTTAATGATCAGCTACAATCAGTTTGCTGTTCAGAGGACCGATGCTGGAAGGAGGAGGTGAACACAGGAGGCTGGTCAAAGGAGGGCGTTGTATTCTCCTCGACCAAAAGGCAAAGGCCACATTAAGTCAATTATTACTGGTCTGTATGTAGCAAATTTCATTCACAATTTGATACATCCACTTGGACTATATTAGAACATGTATGCCTGTCATAGCAAGTGTAATTTAGTGTAGCTTAAGCCTACATTCAATAATGTACATATGTCAGAATAGGCCTACATATCAAATAATGTGAAAGCTATTTATTTTGTTTCAATTTGGTAAAGTTGCCTTTTCTCCTCACAGACTGGTGGTAGAGGACCCTACTGTGTGCTAAGTCCCAATGTGACCAACCTGAGGGTGTATTTGGACTACCTGGAACTCAAGCCCCACTTCGGAATGACCCAACCCTCTTTTGACAGCCTGTTAGAGGTCTTGCACCAAGAAGACCAGGATCATGGCTGGGGCAAGACCTTGAAAATCCTCATGTTTTTCTACTGGATGGCTAGTGCCACTTCGTATAGTGTCCGAGGCATTTGATGTCATCCCCAGGATCAGTGGCGTGCTCATGAAGAGGGTCATCCATTTTCCATCACAAGATGAAATGCAGGAGGTTGGCGAGCGATTCACCCAAAAATCACAGTTCCCTGCAATTCAAAAAGTTGCTGGCGCTATTGCTGGATGCCACATCAGGATTAAGCCCCCTGCTGTGGACCAGCAGGATTACCTGAACAGAAAAGTTTTATTCATCAACTATAGGCCATCTGTGACCACAGGTGTGGGTTCATTGACATCTACATTGCCTTCCCCGGGTCTGTGCACGACACCAGGGTCATGAAACACAGCGCTGTGTATGTTCAGAACCTGTAACCACCCCAAGGTTGGTGTCTCTTCGGGGATGGTGGGTATCTCTGCCTGGTGGAGCCCATCTGTCTGACACCCTACAGGCAACCAGTGAGGGGTGCAGTGGAGGCCACCTACGATGCAAAGCATTCCAAGGTGAGGAATGTGGCATTCCATCTTCATGAAGGCCCTGGAGGTGAAGCCTAGCTTTGTGCCTGAGGTGGTTGCACTCTGTGCTGCACAACGTCTGCCTCAGCAACGAGGACATTGTGGAGCCTGAGGCCTCGGGAGAGGATGATGATGGAGACCTAGACCAACTGCCGCAGCAGAATGTGGATCAACTGCGGGACCAGCTCACAGCATCAGGAGTGGGCAATGTTGCAGCACCAGCTAACCCCATCCCAGGTGACCAACTACTGGAATCCCCCCCAGTAGAAAACCCTTACACACACACACACACCCTGTTTAAAATGTAATTGTTGATTCCTAAATCAATCTATCACCCGTGTTCACATATTACATTTTTGTAATATTACATGTGATCAATATTCAAAATCTTAAATTCTATTCTGTTGTTCGTGTGTACTGGAGCTTTTTTAACTATTAGGGATGATGCAAATTTTTGCAGCTTTTCGCAGCTTTTTGTTAAAAATCGCGCAACATTTCAAAGTCCTGCTACTCGTGCCAGGAATATAGTATATGCATATGATAAGTGTGTGTATAGAAAACTCTGAAGTCTCTAAAACCGGTTAAATCGTGTCTGTGGCTATAACAGAACGTGTTTAGGAGTAAAAATCCCTGGTAAAACTGTTCACAAAAATATTCAATGTATTGTCTAAGGCGACAGAAAATAAATGAGGATCCCCTGTCAACGCCTACAGCTTCCACACGATGTCACCAGTACTGGCATTTTATGGCTGCTTTATCCTTGGTTAGATGACATATAGGCCCTTCCTGTCTTTGGGCGCACCACAGGATGTTGTGAAAGTGAAAACATGGACGATGATTTCAAGACTTGCTGCTATCGAATACAGATCGCCCTGTGATCAATTTTATATATTATTAACGTTTATTAATACCTAAAGTTGGTTTAGAAAAGTAGTTTGAAGTGATTTGTAAAAGTTTATAGGCAACTCTTGTAATTTTAAAAAGTGACGTTGCGTCTTGTAAAGGGGCATTTTCCTGGATCAGACCGGCCTTCAGCAAATGACATTTTGGGTATACAATGATGGATTTAATCGGGAAAAAGACCCAATTGTGATGTTTATGAGACATATAGGAGTGCCAACAAAGAAGCTCGTCAAAGGTAATGAATGTTTTATTTTATTTCTGCGTTTTGTGTAGCGCCGGCTACCGCAAAATCTGGGGGGGTGTTATTTTGGGGGGGTGCATGCTATCAGATAATAGCTTCTCATGCTTTCGCCAAAAAGCATTTTACAAATCTGACTTGGTGGCTAGATTCACAATGAGTGTAGCTTTAATTCAGTACCTTGCATGTGTGTTTTAATGAAAGTTTGAGTTTTATCAAAAACTATAGGTGGCGCTCTAAAATTTCCGCTGATTTGGTTCCGCCGCAGGAACACTCATCCATAAGAAGTTTTTTAAGAGCTTTGTGGCATAAAACGTGATGTTTTTGTTGTTTAATACAATTTTCTAGAATATCAAGCTGTGTCGAGCTTCCATTTCTATATAAAAAAAACATTCACTTAATGCCACTTTTTAATAATTTTATTTTAAAAAACGTTTTTATATTACAGCTGGCAAATAATAAAGAAAATCAATAATCCCAGTGGATAAAAAAACTCAAACAATCTTTTTGTTATATAAAGGCCTCCAATCAAACTTCAATCAAATTATTTTATGAAGCCCTTCTTACATCAGCTGATGTCACAAAGTGCGTAACAGAAATCCAGCCTAAAACTCCAAACAGCAAGCAATGCAGGTATAGAAGCACGGTGGCTCGGAAAAACTCCCTACAAATGCCAGAACCTAGGGCGAAACCTGGAGAGGAACCAGGCTATGAGGGGTGGCCAGTCCTCTTCTGGCTGTGCCGGGTGGAGATTATAACAGAACATGCCCAAGATGTTCAAATGTTCATAGATGACCAGCAGGGTAAAATAATAATCACAGTGGTTGTCGAGAGTGCAACAGGTCAGCACCTCAGGAGTAAATGTCAGCTGGCTTTCATAGCCGATCATTCAGAGTATCTCTGCCGCCCCTGCTGTCTCTAGAGAGTTGAAAACAGCAGGTCTGGGACAGGTAGCACGTCCGGTGAACAGGTCAGGATTCCATAGCCACAGGCAGAACAGTTGAAACTGGAGCAACAGCATGGCCAGGTCGACAGGGGACATCAAGGAGTCATCATGCCAGGTAGTCCTGAGGCATGGTCCTCTGAGAGAGTGAAAGAAAGAGAATTAGAGCGAGTATAATTACATTCTAACAGGACACTGGATAAGACAGGAGAAACACTCCAGATATAACAGACTGACCCTAGCCCCCAGACACATAAACTGGAGGCTGAGACCGGAGGGCTCGGGAGATACTGTGGCCTTGTCCGACGATACCACCAGACAGGGCCAAACAGGCAGGATATAACCCCACCCACTTTGCCAAAGCACAGCCCTCAACAGTCTATCCTCTCTGTCTATTCTTGTCTTCTCTACATCTATTTTCCTCATCCGTCATTCTCCTGTACTCATATTAATTTTTCCTTTTCTCTCTTCTCTTTTTGCCTCTTCCTCTCTCTTCTCATCGAGAGTGCTGGCCTGCCTTTCTCTCTCTTCATCTCTGTCCTGCATCTCTCTGAGTAGTGTGACCCACTCTGACTCTCTCCTCATTTTGGGAGTTCTCTCCTCTTTCACCCTCTCCCTCTTCTCCTGCACTTTTCTGGAAAACACCACGACCTCCTGGCTGGATGAGGCAACTATAACAGGTGGTGTAATTGCAGGCCTGCTTCCAATTGCCTCATATATGGCATGTAGCATTTACCAGGAGGCAGTGGTGCTCTCCCCTCCCTCTGTATTCACCCCAGTTTGGGGGCACTTCAAATCCTTAAAGAAACAGTTTGGGCACAAACCGTTAAATGCTGCACTCACCATACAACCTCAAATCAAATCAAATTTTATTTGTCACATACACATGGTTAGCAGATGTTAATGCATTTACATTACATTTACATTTAAGTCATTTAGCAGACGCTCTTATCCAGAGCGACTTACAAATTGGTGCATTCACCTTATGACATCCAGTGGAACAGCCACTTTACAATAGTGCATCTAAATATTTTAAGGGGGGGGGGGGTGAGAAGGATTACTTATCCTATCCTAGGTATTCCTTAAAGAGGTGGGGTTTCAGGTGTCTCCGGAAGGTGGTGATTGACTCCGCTGTCCTGGCGTCGTGAGGGAGTTTGTTCCACCATTGGGGGGCCAGAGCAGCGAACAGTTTTGACTGGGCTGAGCGGGAACTGTACTTCCTCAGTGGTAGGGAGGCGAGCAGGCCAGAGGTGGATGAACGCAGTGCCCTTGTTTGGGTGTAGGGCCTGATCAGAGCCTGGAGGTACTGAGGTGCCGTTCCCCTCACAGCTCCGTAGGCAAGCACCATGGTCTTGTAGCGGATGCGAGCTTCAACTGGAAGCCAGTGGAGAGAACGGAGGAGTGGGGTGACGTGAGAGAACTTGGGAAGGTTGAACACCAGACGGGCTGCGGCATTCTGGATGAGTTGTAGGGGTTTAATGGCACAGGCAGGGAGCCCAGCCAACAGCGAGTTTCAGTAATCCAGACGGGAGATGACAAGTGCCTGGATTAGGACCTGCGCCGCTTCCTGTGTGAGGCAGGGTCGTACTCTGCGGATGTTGTAGAGCATGAACCTACAGGAACGGTCCACCGCCTTGATGTTAGTTGAGAACGACAGGGTGTTGTCCAGGATCACGCCAAGGTTCTTAGCGCTCTGGGAGGAGGATACAATGGAGTTGTCAACCGTGATGGCGAGATCATGGAACGGGCAGTCCTTCCCCGGGAGGAAGAGCAGCTCCGTCTTGCCGAGGTTCAGCTTGAGGTGGTGATCCGTCATCCACACTGATATGTCTGCCAGACATGCAGAGATGCGATTCGCCACCTGGTCATCAGAAGGGGGAAAGGAGAAGATTAATTGTGTGTCGTCTGCATAGCAATGATAGGAGAGACCATGTGAGGTTATGACAGAGCCAAGTGACTTGGTGTATAGCGAGAATAGGAGAGGGCCTATAACAGAGCCCTGGGGGACACCAGTGGTGAGAGCGTGTGGTGAGGAGACAGATTCTCGCCACGCCACCTGGTAGGAGCGACCTGTCAGGTAGGACGCAATCCAAGCGTGGGCCGCGCCGGAGATGCCCAACTCGGAGAGGGTGGAGAGGAGGATCTGATGGTTCACAGTATCGAAGGCAGCCGATAGGTCTACAAGGATGAGAGCAGAGGAGAGAAAGTTAGCTTTAGCAGTGCGGAGCGCCTCCGTGTTACAGAGAAGAGCAGTCTCAGTTGAGTGACTAGTCTTGAAACCTGACTGATTTGGATCAAGAAGGTCATTCAGAGAGAGATAGCGGGAGAGCTGGCCAAGGACGGCACGTTCAAGAGTTTTGGAGAGAAAAGAAAGAAGGGATACTGGTCTGTAGTTGTTGACATCGGAGGGATCGAGTGTAGGTTTTTTCAGAAGGGGTGCAACTCTCGCTCTCTTGAAGACGGAAGGGACGTAGCCAGCGGTCAGGGATGAGTTGATGAGCGAGGTGAGGTAAGGGAGAAGGTCTCCGGAAATGGTCTGGAGAAGAGAGGAGGGGATAGGGTCAAGCGGGAAGGTTGTTGGGCGGCCGGCCGTCACAAGACGCGAGATTTCATCTGGAGAGAGAGGGGAGAAAGAGGTCAGAGCACAGGGTAGGGCAGTGTGAGCAGAACCAGCGGTGCCGTTTGACTTAGCAAACGAGGATCGGATGTCGTCGACCTTCTTTTCAAAATGGTTGACGAAGTCATCTGCAGAGAGGGAGGAGGGGGGATTCAGGAGGGAGGAGAAGGTGGCAAAGAGCTTCCTAGGGTTAGAGGCAGATGCTTGGAATTTAGAGTGGTAGAAAATGGCTTTAGCAGCAGAGACAGAGGAGGAAAATGTAGAGAGGAGGGAGTGAAAGGATGCCAGGTCCGCAGGGAGGCAAGTTTTCCTCCATTTCCGCTCGGCTGCCCGGAGCCCTGTTCTGTGAGCTCGCAATGAGTCGTCGAGCCACGGGCGGGAGGGGAGGACCGAGCCGGCCTGGAGGATAGGGGACATAGAGAGTCAAAGGATGCAGAAAGGGAGGAGAGGAGGGTTGAGGAGGCAGAATCAGGAGATAGGTTGGAGAAGGTTTGAGCAGAGGGAAGAGATGATAGGATGGAAGAGGAGAGAGTAGCGGGGAGAGAGAGCGAAGGTTGGGACGGCGCGATACCATCCGAGTAGGGGCAGTGTGGGAGGTGTTGGATGAGAGCGAGAGGGAAAAGGATACAAGGTAGTGGTCGGAGACTTGGAGGGGAGTTGCAATGAGGTTAGTGGAAGAACAGCATCTAGTAAAGATGAGGTCGAGCATATTGCCTGCCTTGTGAGTAGGGGGGGAAGGTGAGAGGGTGAGGTCAAAAGAGGAGAGGTGTGGAAAGAAGGAGGCAGAGAGGAATGAGTCAAAGGTAGACGTGGGGAGGTTAAAGTCGCCCAGCACTGTGAGAGGTGAGCCGTCCTCAGGAAAGAAGCTTATCAAGGCATCAAGCTCATTGATGAACTCTCCGAGGGAACCTGGAGGGCGATAAATGATAAGGATGTTAAGCTTGAAAGGGCTGGTAACTGTGACAGCATGGAATTCAAAGGAGGCGATAGACAGATGGGTAAGGGGAGAAAGAGTGAATGACCACTTGGGAGAGATGAGGATCCCGGTGCCACCGCCCCGCTGACCAGAAGCTCTCGGGGTGTGCGAGAACACGTGGGCAGACGAAGAGAGAGCAGTAGGAGTAGCAGTGTTGTCTGTGGTGATCCATGTTTCCGTTAGTGCCAAGAAGTCGAGGGACTGGAGGGAGGCATAGGCTGAGATGAACTCTGCCTTGTTGGCCGCAGATCGGCAGTTCCAGAGGCTACCGGAGACCTGGAACTCCACGTGGGTCGCGCGCGCTGGGACCACCAGATTAGGGTGGCCGCGGCCACGCGGTGTGGAGCGTTTGTATGGTCTATGCAGAGAGGAGAGAACAGGGATAGACAGACACATAGTTGACAGGCTACGGAAGAGGCTACGCTAATGCAAAGGAGATTGGAATGACAAGTGGACTACACGTCTTGAATGTTCAGGAAGTTAAGCTTACGTAGCAAGAATCTTATTGACTAAAATGATTAAAATGATACAGTGCTGCTGAAGTAGGCTAGCTGGCAGTGGCTGCGTTGTTGACACTACACTAATCAAGTCGTTCCGTTGAGTGTAATAGTTTCTGCAGTGCTGCTATTCGGGCGCTAGCTGGCTAGCTAGCAGTGTTGTTTACGTTACGTTGCGTTAAAAGAATGACAATAGCTGGCTAGCTAACCTAGAAAATCGCTCTAGACTACACAATTATCTTTGATACAAAGACGGCTATGTAGCTAGCTATGTAGCTAGCTACGATCAAACAAATCAAACCGTTGTACTGTAATGAAATAAAAATGTGATACTACCTGTGAATGCGACCGGGTTGTTGAGTCTATTCGGTAGACGTTGGCTAGCTGTTGGCTAGCTGTTGGCTAGCTAGCAGAGTCTCTGTAGCTCAATTGGTAGAGCATGGCGCTTGTAACGCCAGGGTAGTGGGTTCAATTCCCGGGACCACCCATACGTAGAATGTATGCACACATGACTGTAAGTCACTTTGGATAAAAGCGTCTGCTAAATGGCATATATTATTATTATATTATTAAGGACGACAAATAGGACGACAAATAGCTGGCTAGCTAACCTCGGTAAATTAAGATAATCACTCTAAGACTACACACTCTAAACTACACAATTATCTTGGATACGAAGACAGCAAAGACAGCTATGTAGCTAGCTAACATCACACTAATCAAGTCGTTCAGTTGAGTGTAATAGTTACTACAGTGCTGCTAATCGGTGGGCGTTTGCTAGCTGGCTAGCTGGCTAGCAGTGTAGACTACGTTAGGACGACGAAATACGATAATTATGCAATTATCTTTGATACAAAGACGGCTATGTAGCTAGCTAAGAAGAAATTGCTAAGATTATTATATTATATTATCAAACCGTTGTACTATAATGAAATGTGAGCTGGCTAGCTAACATTGCTAGCTGGCTAGCTGCTGGGCAAATAGCAGTGAAGACTACGTTAGGACGATTTAAATACGATAATTATGCAATTATCTTTGATACAAAGACGGCTATGTAGCTAGCTAAGAAGAAATTGCTAAGATTAGACAAATCAAACCGTTGTACTATAATGAAATGTAATGAAAAAGTTATACTACCTGCGGAGCGAAGTGCCGATGCGACCGCTCGCTCCAACCCGGAAGTAGCCAACTCTACGAAGTTATATTCAGTAGTTCTTCTCGACTGTATGTAATGAAACCTAAGATGACCTGGGGTACTAATGTAAGAAATAACACGTAAAAAAAAAAACTGCATAGTTTCCTAGGAACGCGAAGCGAGGCGGCCATCTCTGTCGGCGTCGGAAGGGATACCTGGGCATGATGTAGATATTGAGACATTTTAGATGCCTTTGAGGTTCTCCCATTTATTTTCTTTATCCAGGCTGCAGCCACCTTCCCCTCCAGACAGTATTCCTGCACAGAACCAGATCATAAAAGCTGCAGTAATTTAACTGTCTTGACATAACCATCAGTCTGTTTGCATGTGATTGTTAATGTTAGATAACGTTCCCAGAAATTCAGCTACTTACGCAAGCCCCTTCACGGCCGCATGCCTCTTTCCTGTGAACCGTAATTCGTTATTTGAAAAGTCACACATTTTTATTACATTGCTTAACATTTTATATTTAGTTCATTGTTATATTTCGATTTTGTACTTACATTTTTATCTGCTCGTTGGACTTATTTTCTGCCATTTTCTTCAAATGTGAAAATGTTGTGAAGTCACGCCCATTTTCTGAAGAATTGCATTATGGGCCCTAGAAGCACAGAAATAGTGTCCACTGCGTGTCATATTAAATTCTCAAATACAAAGTATACATCTGGGAACTTTGGCATACTAAATATATCCATACTGTCATGACTCTCCTGTGAGGATCCAAAGATCAAGTTACAATGGATCAGCGTCTACATAGCCCTCTCACCCGCAGAGGGGAGGGGGGATAGGTGTGGGGGTTTTATGACACCTCACGTCAATCGTAAATTGTAGCAGCAGACGACTCCTTTTGGTCTCTAGTATTGGTGAATGGAATCGCTTTGTTACAGAAGGTTTTGCTCCCCCAAAACTCTTAACATCCAACAGTGAACACTGGGACAATATATTTCAGTAGCCAAATGTGGTGAATGATGAGATGGAATATGGGAAATTAATTTTGTGATGTCATTAAATGGTATGAAGTGATATAATGAAAATATTTTAACTTGAAGAGCTTTCACACTGTGTATATCAGTTTTACATTATTTACGCTGTGTAGGACATATCAAGGATGAAGATAATGTTTTTGTGAAGATAGGAATGTGATTTTAGATTTCTAATGAGATCATCGTATTTGATTATGTTTTGCCCCGTAACTAGCCATGCCTGAGGGACCACAGAGAGCATGTCAGCATGACGAAACGCCCCTTTTTACCCAAGTGTATAAAAGGCTGAGTTAATAATTAACATACTAGACTAGAAGGACCACAAGCTGCAGCTACTTCTCCATTGGTCACGATCCTGAAAATCAACGAGTTGAAGATGACAAAGTAGCCTCTAACAATCAATGTTACGGTTGAGTAGCTGTTCTAAGTACTGTATCGAAGAAAGTGAATTTAAGTAGGACCATCCGGTTATTCTGTTCAAATCACCATCGTCAACTACACAGCTCTCATCACAACTCTGGGGATCATCGATATGGCTGATATGCTGTCCTCAGAAGACCACTGTTCCAGAACAATTTAAAGTAAACACAGACAACTAAGGAGAAGGACATTGTCCACAAGAGGTCACAATCAGAGCCTTACGAACTATGGAATAGGCCCAATCGAGCCCTTTTCACAAAGCGGAACACATTTCACAAAAACCTGTGTCCAAGACCTTCAACAAGTAAATACATGCATTACTTCTGTCATGGAAAATTGCAAGATTATGTTATAGTGCTTGAAAGATTATATTATAATCATTGTATTGCATTAGAATGGTTGTTTTATTCGACAGAATATAATCTGTCGACTATTGTGTGTTCAGTGTTCCACTGAGGATGGGCCTCTATGAGAGGGCACTGACAGAGGAGATTTATGTATTTGGCCAATAAAGTCTAAAGAGCATTCCAGATAGTGAGGTAATGTTTTTGTACTATGAAGTACCAGGAACGAGATTAGAACCTCGTTGTATAGACCAAACTGAACGATAATTTATAGCTAATGCTATCTGGCTATGGCATACTCCTCTCTCAAGTAAAAGTATTTCTTTGTGAACTGTTCCTAAGATCTGTGGTTTGTCATGTCGACTAGGGGGGTGTATCTTGGCTATAAAAGATCTTGGTATTCTTTTGTAGGGACTCTAGGAATTCATTATAGACACTGAATTGATCTGAGAGGCAAAGGGCTCATATTATTAAAGATGAAGTTTAAGTATAACTCTGACTGGTGTGTGGTTTGTAACTGTCCTCATTTGGTAATGAGGAAATTGCCACGAGGAAATTACCCACTTCTTACCCAAACAGGCGGCAGTTCAGGGAAAGGTATTAGGATTACTGTAAGCGTGGTTCCTAAATGCCTGATTGGTTCCTGATGCCTTGAGATGGATGAAATCATACCTTCAAGGCAGAACTCAGTGTGTCAGAGTGAGCAATGAGCTGTCGCCCACTCGTAGCTATGATGTGGGTGTGCCCCAAGGGTCAATACTGGGGCCCCTCCTGTTCAGCCTGTACATTAATGATCTGCCTTCTGTCTGTACTGGGTCTGAAGTTCAAATGTATGCAGATGATACAGTTATATATGTGCATGCAAAGAGCAAACAACAAGCTGCACAAGAACTCACTACTGTAATGGTCCAGGTTACAAAGTGGCTCAGTGACTCGTGTTTGCATCTCAATGTGAAAAAACTGTTTGCATGTTCTTCACAAAGAGGGCAACAGATGCTACTGAGCCAGATGTCTATGTGTCAGGGGAGAAGCTCCAGGTGGTATCCGATTTTAAGTACCTTGGCATCATACTTGATTCCAACCTCTCTTTTAAAAAGCATGTGAAAAAGGTCATTCAAATAACTAAATTCAACCTAGCTAATTTCCGATTTATACGAAATTGTTTGACTACAGAGGTAGCAAAACTGTACTTCAACTCTATGATACTCCCCCACTTAACATACTGCTTGACTAGTTGGGCCCAAGCTTGCTGTACAACATTAAAACCTATTCAGTCTGTCTACAAATCAACAAGTGCTTGATAGGAAGCCCAATAGCCATCATCATTGTCACATCCTTAGAAAGCATGAGCTCTTGAGTTGGGAAAATCTTGTGCAATACACCGACGCATGTCTTGTATTCAAGATCCTTAATGGCCTGGCTCCCCCTCCAATCAATATTTTTGTTAAACAGAAAACCCAGACATATGGCAGCAGATCCACAAGGTCTGCCATGAGAGGTGACTGTATAGTTCCCCTAAGGAAAAGCACCTTTAGTAAATCTGCATTCTCTGTGAGAGCTTCTTATGTCTGGAATACACTGCCATCAGACACACATAACTGCACCACATATCACACTTTCACAAAATGCTTGAAGACATGGCTAAAGGTCAATCAGATTTGTGAACATGGTCCCTAGCTGTGTGTTGCCACTTTCAATGTTGTCTGTTGTCTGTAGCTTGTGAGGTGTGGAAACACTTTGTTGCTTTTATGAATTTTGTCTTGCTGCTTTTTGTTCTATGTTGCTCTGTCTGTATGCTACGTCTTGCTTGTCCTATGTTGCTCTGTCTGTATGCTATGTCTTGCTTGTCCTATGTTGCTATGTCTTGCTTGTTCTATGTTGCTATTGTCTATATTGTAATTGTTTTTAATAACCTGCCCAGGGACTGCAGTTGAAAATTAGCCGGCTGGCTAAAACCGGCACTTTTACTGAAACGTTGATTAATGTGCACTGTCCCTGTAAAAATAAAAAATAAACTCAACTCAAACTCAAATGTATCCAAGTGTTGTCTCTCTTTCTCTCTCTTTAACTCTCCATTTTTTGTAACTACTGTCATATTGCTGTTTTTATTGTATTATGTTTCTAATCAATAACCTATACAGTGTGTATCCTGTGTTATTTAATTTGTTGTACTTTTTCTTTCAATATTATCAATGATCAATTGACCAATTTTAGAACAATAGAACACATGCAATTGATTTGCTGTACATCACAAATATATACATACACACATCAAATAGGCTACATCACATGTATAAGACCCATGTTAAGGGTTACCTCAGTAGTTGGTTGAGTGAAAATGCCCCTTCTGCTCCTTGACTGAATTCATTCTAAATGTGTAGTCTGTTGTTGCTCTCCTCGTGAGGCAATCCAGGTGTGCATTTGTCAGTCTGTTACTCTGTTTTGGTTTCACAATGTTGACTGTTGAAAATGTTGCTTCCCCATGTGTAAGTGCTTACAAAAAAATGTCACCATTTGCACACACTGCTTCAGAAGTGGATACTCTGTGTCTGACAAGGCTCCAGAAATGGGTAACACCCAGTGGCAACCCGTCATTCAGGGCATGTACTTTCTTAGGTAAAGAAGAAGGGGGGGGGGGGCTTGTCTGTTTTGCTTGTTATTTTGGCATCAATACATGTCACATATCAGTTGGCAAACAACGTAAAAACCAATACATATAATTGAGTTAATAAAGCCACCTATGAACCTGGTCTCTTTTTTTGCTTTCTTGAGTAAGGCAGCTCCAAAATGCAGGCGTTTCAGCCTAGTTCAGTGCCTTCTGTGGTGGTGGGGCTAACCAGCAGAAATGAGAATGAGCTACGAGTATGACTGGGAAAATACGTTTTCAACGGTTATTCAACTTGGATTTGTAAATCCGGCTTCTTTCTTTTCTTTTTTTGATGACCAAATTTGCCCACGAAGGACCGCCGCGCCACTTCCTGTTCAATCACATCACAACAATGTGAGTCCAATAATGTCTTATGCTGCTTTATATATTATGTAGGATGCCATAGAAATATGTATACTGTAACTAATAAACGAATACTACCGTAATTTCCGGACTATAAGCCGCTACTTTATTCCCACACTTTGAATCTCGCGGTTTATACAATGACGCGGCTAATTTATGGATTTTTCCCGCTTTCACAAGATTCATGCCGCCAAAAAACTGAGCACCGTCACATAATGTGACGTAGATCGAGCGCGCTCAAACTTCCCATCATTCTGATTACGGTAGTAATTTTGTCACCCTCATCATGGCAAAGACATGGACAAATGCATATGATGCAGCTTTCAAGTTGAAGGCGATAAATCTGGCTGTTGGAAAAGGAAATAGAGCTGCTGCATGGGAGCTTGGCCTTAATGAGTCGATGATAAGACGTTGGAAACAGCAGCGTGAGGAACTGACTCAGTGCAGAAAGACAACAAAAGCTTTCAGAGGGAAGAAAAGCAGATGGCCCAAAGTATTTGCAGCCACTCGACATCAGTGTAAATCGTGCATTTAAGGTGGCGCTCCTTGTTCAGTGGGAGTCTTGGATGACAAGTGGGAAGAAATCCTTCACTAAAACGGTCCGCAGGCAAAGAGCATCTTATGGGTCCTGACAGCGTGGAGCATTGTCCAAAAATCCACTATTATCAACGGGTTTCGAAAGGCTGGACTGCTGCGTGTTGAATGAAGGGGCAGCATGAGCTCAGCGGGGTATTTGACTACGGATGAAAGTGATGAGAGCGACAATGAAAACGATCCAACATCGGATGAAGCAATTCTGAGGCTATTCAACTACGACACCGAAGGAGATGACTTCAGTGGTTTCAGTGCACAGGAGGATTAAGATAGTGACCAATGACTTTCTTGGTAGGCTACTGTTTTAATTTTTGTTACAAGCCGTGTTTCGTTAAAGCCTATTTATTTTTGTTACAAGCCGTGTTTCGTTTAAAGGCTGTGTAAAGTTCATTTGTTTCAATGTACCGGCAGGCACCTGCGGCTTATAGACATGTGCGGCTTATTTATGTACAAAATACATCTTTTTTAATAATTCAGTGGGTGCGGTTTATATTCAGGTGTGCTTAATAGTCCAGCAATTACGGTAAGTGTATGTGCCTCACCCTAATAATTTGGTCTATTTTCACTAACGCGGTATTGTAAACACATCGTTCGTGGCCGGTGTGCTTCTTTGCCTATAAAAGGTGCATGTCGTAATGGAGAAATGCTGTTACCATACCAAAACTACGTTTTCTAAGTGGGGAGGTCTCCTTGTGATGTTCCTCATCTGACTGCATTAAAGCTCCTATCAGTTCTTAGGATACATTTAGTCTCAGGAAAGGTAATCCTACCTTGAAAATGCAAACCATATGCTGTACATTTATCACACCCAGCATATCCTGTGTGTGACTTGATGCCTTTGATGAAAGCCTGTTAAACGTAAATCCAGAGTGTAATTGTTTTGCTTCTTCAACTAAATCTTTTAGATACGCTGCCAATGAATTTGGTTTAGATTTTACACCAAAAGTGCAATCAGAAAGGGTTTCTTAATGTTAAATCCTTGCATCCGTCCCTATATGGGCCTATAGCTCCAACAAATACCTATTTGGGAGTTTCTGCCAAAGTTTGTCAAGCGTGCCAGATAGAGAACTTAGAATATTAAAGTAAAAGAAACTACAGAGTTGACAGTGCTGGAGGCAGTCTCAGTTGGTAATAAGGAGGGTCCTTGAATCTTTTGGCAAGGTTGGATGTTGATAACCTCAGAATCGAAAGCAGGGCTGTTAACACAACTAATGTTGTTCCACATTCAAGAGCCCAATTCACCAAGTACTCTTTGAAAAGGTCCGTTGGATTTTCAGCCTCATCCTCAACCATCTCCTCGACATCATCACCCTCATCATCAACGTTCTCATCAGCATCATCAACCTCAACCTGACCTCCACCTTCTCCTACACCTGCAGTAGTTGGGGGGGGGGGGGTTGCGGAAAAATCCTGGTATAATCGTTGTAAATTATATCATACATAGGACTGGTGGAGTTATGTCACACATGCAGCTAACAAAAATATATGGACATGTCTACTCTACTCAAAATTTACAAAAAATTACAACCAACAAATTGCACCTCAAAAAAGGAAGAGGCAATTGGAAGTGGGAGAAAGTAAGGAACTTGTCTCTCGGCCCTGCATTAAAGACCAAAATTGGTTAAAGAAAATTTTCATAACTAAAAAGTATACGAGTTTCATTGAAGGACCAAAAAATTGACAGCTGTGCCATGCAAAATAGTTGGGAAGAGATTTTCGATGTACCGATTCCATGGCACATGGTTTATGAACTGAAACACAAAACAACAATGGATTCGAAACATAGTTTTAAAATTATTCTAAACAATTATTGCAACCAATAGAATGTTATAAACTCAGCAAAAAAATAAATGTCCTCTCACTGTCAACTGTGTTTATTTTCAGCAAACCTAACATGTGTAAATATTGTATGAACATAACAAGATTCAACAACTAAGACATAAACTGAACAAGTTCCACAGACATGTGACTAACAGAAGTGGAATAATGTATCCCTGAACAAAGGGGGGAGATCAAAATCAAAGGTAACAGTCAATATCTGGTGTGGCCACCAGCTGCATTAAGTATTGCAGTGCATCTCCTCCTCATGGACAGCACCAGATTTGCCAGTTCTTGCTGTGAGATGTTACCCCACTCTTCCACCAAGGCACCTGCAAGTTCCCGGACATTTCTGGGGGGAATGGCCCTAGCCCTCACCCTCCGATCCAACAGGTCCCAGACGTGCTCAATGGGATTGAGATCCAGGCTCTTCGCTGGCCATAGTAGAACACTGACATTCCTGTCTTGCAGGAAATCACGCACAGAATGAGCAGTATGGCTGGTGGCATTGTCATAATGGAGGGTCATGTCAGGATGAGCCTGCAGGAAGGTCACCACATTAGGGAGGAGGATGTCTTTCCTGTAACGCACAGCGTTGAGATTGCCTGCAATGACAACAAGCTCAGTCAGATGATGCTGTGACACACCACCCCAGACCATGACGGACCCTCCACCCCCAAATTGATCCCGCTCCAGAGTACAGGCCTCGGTGTAACACTCATTCCTTCGACGATAAACGCGAATCTGACCATCACCCCTGGTGAGACAAAACCGAGACTCGTCAGTGAAGGGTCCAGCGACGGTGGGTTTGCGGCCATAGCTGACGTTGTTGCAGGTGATGTTTGGTGAGGACCTGCCTTACAACAAGCCTACAAGCCCTCAGTCCAGCCTCTCTCAGCTTATTGCGGACAGTCTGAGCACTGATGGAGGGATTCTGCATTCCTGGTGTAACTCGGGCAGTTGTTGTTGCTATCCTTTACCTGTCCCGCAGGTGTGATGTTCAGATGTACCGATCCTGTGCAGGTGTTGTTACACATGGTCTGCCACTGTGAGGGCGATCAGCTGTCTGTCCTGTCTCCCTGTAGCTCTGTCTTAGGCGTCTCACAGTACGGACATTGGAATTTATTGGCCTGGCCACATCTGCAGTCTTCGTCTCTTCTTGCTGCATGCCTAAGGCATGTTCACGCAGATGAGCAGGAACCCTGGACATCTTTCTTTTGGTGTTTTTCAGAGTCAGTAGAAAGGCCTCTTTAGTGTCCTAAGTTTTCATAACTGTGATCTTAATTACCTACTGTCTGTAAGCTGTTAGTGTCTTAATGACCTTTCCACAGGTGCATGTTCATGAATTGTTTATGGTTCATTGAACAAGCATGGGAAACAGTTACAATGAAGATCTGTGAAGTTATTTGGATTTTTACGAATTATCTTTGAAAGACAGGGTTCTGAAAAAGGGACGTTTCTTTTTTTGTTGAGTTAATATATGGGAGATCGGAAACTTTCCGGTAAATTTCTGGAATTTTTCCTGGAAATTTTCCATTAAGCGGATTTGACCATATTAATGACAAAAGGCTCGTATTTCTGTGTGTTTATTATAATTAAGTCTATGATTTGATATTTGATAGAGCAGCCTGACTGAGCGGTGATAGGCAGCAGCAGGCACGTAAGCATTCATTCGAACAGCACTTTACTGTGTTTGCGAGCAGCACTTAGCAATGCTTGGCGCACAGCACTGTTTATGACTTCAAGCCTATCAACTCCCGAGATTAGGCTGGCAAAGGTATATCAAAGCAATATGAAATACAAATGGTATAGAGAGAGTAGTTGACGTGTCATAATTCCTAGAATAACTACAACCTAAAACTTCTTTACTGGGAATATTGAAGAACTGGGAATATTGAACCACCAGCTTTCATATGTTCTCATGTTCTGAGCAAGGAACTTAAATGTTAGCTTTTTATGTGGCACATATTGCACTTTTACTTTCTTCTCCAACACTTTGCTTTTGCATAATTTAAACCAAATTTAACATGTTTCTGTCATGTTTTGTCATTGATTATCATGTCTTGTCTCTGTGCTTTCCTTCTATTCGTTTCCCTCTGCTGGTCTTATTAGGTTCTTTCCCTCTTTCTATTCCGCTCTCTCCCCCTCCCTCTCTCCCTCTCTCGCTCTCTCTCTCTATCGTTCCGTTCCTGCTCCCAGCTGTTCCTCATTCTCCTAAACTACCTCATTTACTCTTTTCACACCTGTCCCCTATTTTGCCCTCTGATTAGAGTTCCTATTTCTCCCTCTGTTTTCCGCTTCTGTCCTTGTCGGATCCTTGCTTGATGTTCGCTGTTCTGTGTCCTTGTTCCGCCCTGTCGTGTTTTACCTTCTTCAGATGCTGCGTGTGAGCAGGTGTCAAAGTCAGCTACGGCCGGTGCCTTCCCGAAGCGACCTGCAGTCTGTGGTCGCGTCTCCAGTCATTCCTCTCTACTGACGAGGAGATTTCAGTTTTTCTGTTTTTGCATTAGGATTATCGCTTTTGTTTAAGACGTGAATAAAGACTCTGTTTCCGTTAAGTCGCTTTTGGGTCCTCATTCACCAGCATAACAGAAGGATCCGACCAAGAATGGACCCAGCGACTACGGATTCTCGCAACACTGCCGTCGAGATCCAGGGAGCAATGCTCGGCAGACACGAGCAGGAATTGTCTGCTGCTCGTCATGCCGTTGAGACCCAGGCCGCTCAGGTTTCCGACCTCTCAGGACAGTTTCAGAGTCTTCGTCTCGTGCCACCAGCTACTTCCTGGTCTTCAGAGTCTCCGGAACCTAGGGTTAATAACCCACCATGTTACTCTGGGCAGCCCACTGAGTGCCGCTCCTTTCTCACCCAGTGTGATATTGTGTTCTCTCTCCAACCCAACACATACTCAAGAGAGAGAGCTCGGATTGCTTACGTCATTTCACTCCTTACTGGTCGGGCTCGGGAGTGGGGCACAGCTATCTGGGAGGCAAGAGCTGAGTGTTCTAACAATTATCTGAACTTTAAAGAAGAGATGATACGGGTTTTTGATCGTTCAGTTTTTGGTAAGGACGCTTCTAGGGCCCTGGCTTCCCTATGTCAAGGTGATCGATCCATAACGGATTACTCTATAGAGTTTCGCACTCTTGCTGCCTCCAGTGACTGGAACGAGCCGGCGTTGCTCGCTCGTTTTCTGGAGGGACTCCACGCTGAGGTTAAAGATGAGATTCTCTCCCGGGAGGTTCCTTCCAGCGTGGACTCTATGATTGCACTCGCCATCCGCATAGAACGACGGGTAGATCTTCGTCACCGAGCTCGTGGAAGAGAGCTCGCGTTAACGGTGTTCCCCCTCTCCGCATCTCAACCATCTCCTCCCTCCGGCTCAGAGACTGAGCCCATGCAGCTGGGAGGTATTCGCATCTCGACTAAGGAGAGGGAACGGAGGATCACCAACCGCCTTTGCCTCTATTGCGGTTCTGCTGGACATTTTGTCATTTCATGTCCAGTAAAGCCAGAGCTCATCAGTAAGCGGAGGGCTACTGGTGAGCGCTACTACTCAGGTCTCTCCATCAAGATCCTGTACTACCTTGTCGGTCCATCTACGCTGGACCGGTTCGGCTGCTTCCTGCAGTGCCTTGATAGACTCTGGGGCTGAGGGTTGTTTTATGGACGAAGCATGGGCTCGGAAACATGACATTCCTCTCAGACAGTTAGGGAAGCCCACGCCCATGTTCGCCTTAGATGGTAGTCTTCTCCCCAGTATCAGATGTGAGACACTACCTTTAACCATCACAGTATCTGGTAACCACAGTGAGACCATTTCCTTTTTGATTTTTCGTTCACCTTTTACACCTGTTGTTTTGGGTCATCCCTGGCTAGTATGTCATAATCCTTCTATTAATTGGTCTAGTAATTCTATCCTATCCTGGAACGTTTCTTGTCATGTGAAGTGTTTAATGTCTGCTATCCCTCCTGTTTCTTCTGTCCCCACTTCTCAGGAGGAACCTGGTGATTTGACAGGAGTGCCGGAGGAATATCATGATCTGCGCACGGTCTTCAGCCAGTCGGTCCAGAGCCAACTCCCTTCCTCCTCACCGGTCGTATGATTGTTGTATTGATCTCCTTCCGGGGACCACTCCCCCTCGGGGTAGACTATACTCTCTGTCGGCTCCCGAACGTAAGGCTCTCGAGGATTATTTGTCTGTTTCTCTCGACGCCGGTACCGTGGTGCCTTCTTCCTCTCCCGCCGGAGCGGGGTTTTTTTTTGTTAAGAAGAAGGACGGTACTCTGCGCCCCTGCGTGGATTATCGAGGGCTGAATGACATAACGGTTAAGAATCGTTATCCGCTTCCCCTTATGTCGTCAGCCTTCGAAATTCTGCAGGGAGCCAGGTTCTTTACTAAGTTGGACCTTCGTAACGCTTACCATCTCGTGCGCATCAGAGAGGGGGACGAGTGGAAAACGGCGTTTAACACTCCGTTAGGGCATTTTGAATACCGGGTTCTGCCGTTCGGTCTCGCTAATGCTCCAGCTGTCTTTCAGGCATTAGTTAATGATGTACTGAGAGACATGCTGAACATCTTTGTTTTCGTCTACCTTGACGATATCCTGATTTTTTCACCGTCACTCGAGATTCATGTTCAGCACGTTCGACGTGTACTCCAGCGCCTTTTAGAGAATTGTCTCTACGTGAAGGCTGAGAAGTGCGCCTTTCATGTCTCCTCTGTCACATTTCTCGGTTCTGTTATTTCCGCTGAAGGCATTCAGATGGTTCCCGCTAAGGTCCAGGCTGTCAGTGATTGGCCCGTTCCAAAGTCACGTGTCGAGTTGCAGCGCTTTCTAGGTTTCGCTAATTTCTATCGGCGTTTCATTCGTAATTTCGGTCAAGTTGCTGCCCCTCTCACAGCTCTTACTTCTGTCAAGACGTGCTTTAAGTGGTCCGGTTCCGCCCAGGGAGCTTTTGATCTCCTCAAGAAGCGTTTTACATCCGCTCCTATCCTTGTTACTCCTGACGTCACTAAACAATTCATTGTCGAGGTTGACGCTTCAGAGGTGGGCGTGGGAGCCATTCTATCCCAGCGCTTCCATTCTGACGATAAGGTCCATCCTTGCGCTTATTTTTCTCATCGCCTGTCGCCATCGGAACGCAACTATGATGTGGGTAACCGCGAACTGCTCGCCATCCGCTTAGCCCTAGGCGAATGGCGACAGTGGTTGGAGGGGGCGACCGTTCCTTTGTCGTTTGGACTGACCATAAGAACCTTGAGTACATCCGTTCTGCTAAACGACTTAATGCACGTCAAGCTCGTTGGGCGTTGTTTTTCGCTCGTTTCGAGTTCGTGATTTCTTATCGCCCGGGTAATAAGAACACCAAGCCTGATGCCTTATCCCGTCTCTTTAGTTCTTCTGTGGCTTCTATCGACCCCGAGGGGATTCTCCCTGAAGGGCGTGTTGTCGGGTTGACTGTCTGGGGAATTGAGAGACAGGTAAAGCAAGCACTCACTCACACTGCGTCGCCGCGCGCTTGTCCTAGTAACCTTCTTTTCGTTCCTGTCTCTACTCGTCTGGCTGTTCTTCAGTGGGCTCACTCTGCCAAGTTAGCTGGCCACCCCGGCGTTCGGGGCACGCTTGCTTCTATTCGCCAGCGGTTTTGGTGGCCTACTCAGGAGCGTGACACGCGCAGTTTCGTGGCTGCTTGTTCGGACTGCGCGCAGACTAAGTCAGGTAACTCTCCTCCTGCCGGTCGTCTCAGACCGCTTCCCATTCCTTCTCGACCATGGTCTCACATCGCCTTAGACTTTATTACCGGTCTGCCTTCGTCTGCGGGGAAGACTGTGATTCTTACGGTTGTCGATAGGTTCTCTAAGGCGACACATTTCATTCCCCCTCGCTAAGCTTCCTTCCGCTAAGGAGACGGCACAAATCATCATTGAGAATGTGTTCAGAATTCATGGCCTCCCGTTAGACGCCGTTTCAGACAGAGGTCCGCAATTCACGTCACAGTTTTGGAGGGAGTTCTGTCGTTTGATTGGTGCTTCCGTCAGTCTCTCTTCCGGTTTTCATCCCCAGTCTAACGGTCAAGCAGAAAGGGCCAATCAGACGATTGGTCGCATATTACGCAGCCTTTCTTTTAGAAACCCTGCGTCTTGGGCAGAACAGCTCCCCCTGGGCAGAATACGCTCACAACTCACTTCCTTCGTCTGCTACCGGGCTATCTCCGTTTCAGAGTAGTCTTGGCTACCAGCCTCCTCTGTTCTCGTCCCAGCTCGCCGAGTCCAGCGTTCCCTCCGCTCAGGCTTTTGTCCAACGTTGTGAGCGCACCTGGAGGAGGGTCAGGTCTGCACTTTGCCGTTACAGGGCGCAGACTGTGAGAGCCGCCAATAAACGTAGGATTAAGAGTCCTAGGTATTGTCGCGGTCAGAGAGTGTGGCTTTCCACTCGTAACCTTCCCCTTACGACAGCTTCTCGCAAGTTGACTCCGCGGTTCATTGGTCCGTTCCGTGTCTCTCAGGTCGTCAATCCTGTCGCTGTGCGACTGCTTCTTCCGCGACATCTTCGTCGCTTCCACCCTTCCATGTCTCCTGTGTCAAGCCTTTTCTTCGCGCCCCCGTTCGTCTCCCCCCCCGTCCTTGTCGAGGGCGCACCTATTTACAAGGTACGGAAGATCATGGACATGCGTTCTCGGGGACGTGGTCACCAGTACTTAGTGGATTGGGAGGGTTACGGTCCTGAGGAGAGGAGTTGGGTTCCATCTCGGGACGTGCTGGACCGTTCGTTGATTGATGATTTCCTCCGTTGCCGCCAGGGTTCCTCCTCGAGTGCGCCAGGAGGCGCTCGGTGAGTGGGGGGGTACTGTCATGTTTTGTCATTGATTATCATGTCTTGTCTCTGTGCTTTCCTTCTATTCGTTTCCCTCTGCTGGTCTTATTAGGTTCTTTCCCTCTTTCTATTCCTCTCTCTCCCCCTCCCTCTCTCCCTCTCTCGCTCTCTCTCTCTATCGTTCCGTTCCTGCTCCCAGCTGTTCCTCATTCTCCTAAACTACCTCATTTACTCTTTTCACACCTGTCCCCTATTTTGCCCTCTGATTAGAGTTCCTATTTCTCCCTCTGTTTCCCGCTTCTGTCCTTGTCGGATCCTTGCTTGATGTTCGCTGTTCTGTGTCCTTGTTCCGCCCTGTCGTGTTTTACCTTCTTCAGATGCTGCGTGTGAGCAGGTGTCAAAGTCAGCTACGGCCGGTGCCTTCCCGAAGCGACCTGCAGTCTGTGGTCGCGTCTCCAGTCATTCCTCTCTACTGACGAGGGGATTTCAGTTTTTCTGTTTTTGCATTAGGATTATCGCTTTTGTTTAAGACGTGAATAAAGACTCTGTTTCCGTTAAGTCGCTTTTGGGTCCTTATTCACCAGCATAACAGTTTCATTATTTTTTTGAGACTAAATAGATCTTATTTATGTATTAATTTAAGTTCAAATAAAAGTGTTCATTTTTTCATTCAGTATTGTTGTAATTTTCATGATTACAAATATATATTAAAAAAATTCAGTTTAATCGGTATCGGCTTTTTTTGGTCCTCCCAATAATCGGTATCGGTATTGGCGTTGAAAAATCATTGTTTCGACCTCTACAAAATAGTTGTTTATTCTAACTGCTTAACTATTTATCTGTACATGGAATTGTATTTGGGTTTACTCATTTTTTTCTAACCTTAACAGCAGTGGTCACCAACCTTTTCTGAGTCAAGATCATTTTCTGAATCAAAATGCAAGCCGAGATCTACCGCTCAGACTTTTTTTATTAACATGACTTAAAAAATGTAAGCCTATGCAACATTAACCAATTAAAAACAGTACTGTAGCAATGAGGTTTGTGCAGTATGCTATAGGCCCATGAATAGCCTTCATTTCTCAGAACAAGAATAGACTGATGAGTTTCAGAAGAATGCCATTTATCTATCCATTTTGAGCCTGTAATCGAACCCGTAAATGTCTAAAGAAGGCCAGTTTTATTGCTTCTTTAATCAGAACAACAGTTTTCAGCTGTGCTAACATGATTGAAAAAGGGTTTTCTAATGATCAATAGGCCTTTTAAAATTATAAACTTGGATTATCTAACACAACGTGCCATTGGAAGACAGGAGTGATGGTTGCTGATAATGGGCCTCTGTACGCCTGTGTAGATATTACATAAAAAATCTGCCGTTTCCAGCTACAATAGTCATTTACAACATGAACAATGTCTGCACTGTGTTTCTGATCAATTTGATGTTATTTTAATGGACAAAAAATGTGCTTTTCTTTCAAAAACAAGGACATTTATAAGTGACCCCAAACTTTTGCATGGTAGTGTACATTTAAATCATTTGCTTTTTATTTTACTGGGCTGATGGTGCCAGCATCTGATCAGTCTCAGCGGAGGGAGAGAGCAGCAGACTGAGAGTCCATCTCTCAACATCCCTCTGCTCTCCCTTTTCTCCACTGATACTGACCAAAAAGGACACCTTCTTCCAGCTGATGGCGAAACTCGACTCACACCGCATTAGTTCTGCCTCATGCACAAATTCATGTTGTTACTCCTATGAACAGAGAAAGTGAAATATTCCTTGATATTAAAAAAGTCCCAATCCACAAATAATAACAATAACGCAAGCCTATAGATACACTTTCCTACTCATTTTTACTGATGCACTGCTTGTTGTAGCACTGAGTGGAAATAGGAAGAACGCGCATTTTATGGCTTATAAAAGTGTTGAATACAAAGTGTTGACAGTGCTGAGTAAGAACTTAAACATAAACTCACTCATAAAAACAGCATACAGCTCTTTGCTGTATTCGTTGATAGACTCCCTCTGGTTTTAAATGTTTTGAAATCTATTTTGCTGTAGCATTCTTTTATGCCTGCTATGTTACTACAGACTCAGTCAACTGAGCAATCTGATTGGCCAGTGGTATCATAGTGCACTTGATTTACTCTCAAGGCCCACCGGGAAGGCAGAGTTTGTACCTTCAGACACATGAAATGGCAACAGTTTGTCTACCCGGCACGCAGGGCAGCTGAATTGGCTGCACCTACCACCAACAGCCCAAGACTAATAAAAAAAATGGGATCTTTATCTTTTTTTTTTTTTTTACAGAAATGCTAGACTAGAAATGCCTTGGAGTTCGACAAGTCGACAGGTTGGTGACCACTGCTTTACAGGAAAATGCCACGGGCACTATCTGATGTGTGGAGACATTTCACTGCAGCTAATGTAGAAGGAAAAGCTGTGCCAAATCATATGTGAAGAATGCAACAAAGATGCAGAATCATCTGGCCAAGTGCATAAAGTTCCCTCAGCATTCACAACAAGCAACCTCTGACAAAAGTCACTCTACTTCTATTCGAGGTGAAAATGATGAATCAGACACCTTATCGATAGCAACAGCTCATTGTCCTCCTGGAATCAGAAGTTTTTTTGACTCAGTGGAGGAACCTAGTCAGAGAAATGCTGATGAATGTCTCGCTCGAGCTGTGTATGCAACTGGTTCACCTCTGATGCTCACAGGCAATGTGTATTGGAAGAGATTTCTGAATGTTCTTCACCCAGCATACACCCCTCCAACCAGACATGCTTTATCTACTCATTTGCTGGATGCAGAGTTCAGAGTTCAAGTGAAGGTCAAGTAAATCATAGAGAAAGCATACTGTACTGCAATCATCTCTGATGGGTGGTCGAATGTTTGTGGAAAATTAATAATTAACTACATCTCCACCACTCAACTACATCTCCACCACTCAACAAACACACCGGTCTCTGCATTGCAGATGAGCTGAAGGCAGTCATCAATGACCTTGGACCACAGAAGGTATTTGCACTGGTGACAGACAATGCTGCGAACATGAGGGCTGCTTGGTCTAAAGTGGAGCAGTCCTACCCTCACATCACACCCATAGGATGTGCTCCTCATGCATTGAATCTGCTCCTCAAGGTCATGGCACTGAAAACAAGAGAACCAAGGAAATGGTTAGGTATGTGAAGGGTCATCAAGTTATAGCGGCAATCTACCTCACCAAGCAAAGTAAGAAGAATAAGAGCACCACATTGAAGCTGCCCAGCAACACCAGTTGGGGTGGTGTTGTCATCATGTTTGACAGTCTCCTGGAGGGAAGGAGTCTCTCCAAGAAATGGCCATATAACAGTCTGCTGATATGGACAGCCACATCAAGAGGATCCTTCTGGATGATGTATTTTGGGAGAGAGTGGTAAGCAGACTGAAACACCTGAAACCTATAGCAGTATAGCCATTGCACGGATTGAGGGAGACAATGCCATCCTGTCTGATGTTCAGAAGAAATCCGTACTGCCCTGCCCACATCACTGTTGCTCCAAGCAGAGGAAACTGCAGTTCTGAAATGCATCAAAAAGTGTGAAGACTTCTGCCTGAAGCCCAATACACAAGGATTGAATCATATCATAAATATATCCAATGCAAAAAAACATCTACATTTAAATGACAATTATATGAATTTGCATATATTTCAGTTAATTCCCATATATTCCCGTTAATTCCCACGGAAGGTTTCCACCTCTGAATATTCCCCAAAATGTGCAACCCTAGAGATATAACCATCATTGGCTCACAGGTTCAGGAATGGCTGAAGAATTGCAACATTTACCTGTAGCTAACTCTGCAAATAGCACTGCTTGGTGATTTAAAAAGTAATAGTAAATCGATCAATAATATAATAATACTCTTGGCAAAAATGTTTATCTTTAATTTACAATATGTAGAATCTATGAGAATAGATAGGTTCAGAACTTTAACTGTGAAACAGCACAGTTAAAAAATATATGGCAAATAGAAATCAAAACTGGATGGTATTCAGCGATAGATGGGAGGGGTGGAGTGGAGCTGGGACTAAAGGATGGGACTAAAAACAACAAAAAAAGATAACTTTTGTAAAATAAACTGTGTCCATAAAATGTGTAAAGTATGGACAGTTGAAGTCGGAAGTTTACATACACCTTAGCCAATTACATTTAAACTCAGTATTTCATTATTCTTGACATTTAATCCTAGTAACAATTCCCTGTCTAAGGTCAGTTAGGATCACTACTTTATTTTAAGAATGTGAAATGTCAGAATAATAGTAGAGGTAATGATTTATTTAAGCTTTTATTTATTTCATCACATTCCCAGTGGATCAGAAGTTTACATACACTCAATTAGTATTTGGTAACATTGCCTTTAAATGGTTTAACTTGGGCCAAACGTTTCAGGTAGCCTTCCACAAGCTTCCCACAATAAATTGGGTGAATTTTGGCCCATTCCTCCTCACACAGCTTGTGTAACTGAGTCAGGTTTTTAGTCTCCTTGCTCGTACACGCTTTTTCAGTTCTGACCACAAATTTTCTATAGGATTGAGGTTAGGGCTTTGTGATGGACACTCCAATACATTGACTTTGTTGTCCTTATGCCATTTTGCCACAACTTTGGAAGTATGCTTGGGCTCATTGTCCATTTGGAAGACCCATTTATGACCAAGCTTTAACTTCCTGACTGATTTCTTGAGATGTTCCTTCAATATATCTACATAATTGTCTTTCCTCATGATGCCGTGTATTTTGTGAAGTGCACCAGTCCCTCCTGCAGCAAAGCACCCCCACAACATGATGCTGCCACCCCGTGCTTCCCGTGCTTCATGGTTGGGATGGGGTTCTTCGGCTTGCATAACAATGGTCATTATGGCCAACAGTTTTTGTTTCATC
>NW_025745161.1:0-59903 GCF_021184085.1 Oncorhynchus gorbuscha
CACGATATTTCAAATTCTTAATTTAATAAAACTACTTTTAAAAGTTGTTTTTATGACAATGCACCCCATAAAGACAGGCGCCTTCACACATGATTGTTTTTGTTAGCCAATCAAAGCTTCACTAGGCCTACAATCAAAGAGGCTCACTACAATACATTTTAATAGGAAGTTAGCAAAAATAGAAAGCTCTTGCTGCTGTGAAAGGAAAATACCTGTCTATTCGTGAAAAAATGATGAACTCTTTAGTCATATCCCAGTGTATCTATTTGCATAAATATTACATTTTATTTGGAACAGCAAGCCAAACAAAATTAAAACGGGCCTATTTATATAATGAATATGAATTTGGAGGGCAGAAATGATTAAATATTAAAGCATTAGACCTTAAATCCGAACAGTTTCTCTAGCAGATTAGTAAAGAATGTCTCACCCCATGTTCAAGAACGGCTTTTTTCCCCATGTTCAAGAACGGCTTTTTTCCCATGTTCAAGAACGGCTTTTTTCCCATTTATTCAGATTACAACCTCTCACTTTCAGTTATTAAAAATGAAACCATCTCTAAAATATTGCTATTTTTAAAACAAAGCATAGAAAGCTGGTTGCAATTCCAGTTTAATCCACCAGAAAAGACAGAACAAATATTATGGTTAACCTCAAATATACTAATGAATTAAAAATGTATTTTTGAAAAATTATTATTATTATTATTTTAAATGTATAATCTTTGTAAATTATATCATAAATGGAGTTGTCACACAAAAATGTTTGCTCTACTCAAAAATACAACCAACTAATTGCAGCATTACCGCAGAAATGGAAGAGGCAAGTGGAAGGGGCAAGTGGAAGGGGAGCAAGTAAGGACCTTGCCTGTTGGACCTGCATTAAAAAACAAAAACTGGTTCAAGAAAAATAGTGCTAAATTTAAAAGTATAGCATTTCATTTAGGGACAAAAAAATTGACAGCTGTGCCATATGACTCCAAAATAGTTGGGAAGAGATTTTCAATGTACCGATTCCATGACACATGGTTTATATATATATATATATAAATATAAACAAGCTACATGGACCGTACATTTTGGTACGGTCCATGTAGCTTGTTTTTGGTCACAAGTTCAGGAATGGCTGAAGAATTGCAACATTTAACTGGAGCCAACTCTGCAAATAACACAACTGGGTGATTTAAAAAGTCATAGTCAATCGATCAATAATACAATAATACTCTTAGCAAAAATCTTGATGTTTAATTTAAAATTTGTAAAATCTATGAGAATAGAAAGGTTCAGAACATTGGTGAAATATCACACCACAGGCAAATAGAAATCAAAACTGGATGGTGTTCAGAGATAGATGGGAGGGGTTGAGGGAGCTGAAGAATGGGACTGGATGGTGTTCAGAGATAGATGGGAGGGGTTGAGGGAGCTGAAGAATGGGACTGGATGGTGTTCAGAGATAGATGTGAGGGGTTGAGGAGCTGAAGAATGGGACTGGATGGTGTTCAGAGATAGATGGGAGGGGTTGGGACTAGAAGGATGGGACTGATGGTGTTCAGAGATAGATGGGAGGGGTTGAGGGAGCTGAAGAATGGGACTGAATGGTGTTAAGAGATGATGGGAGGGTTTGACTCCTGAGTGTGTTTGTTGCTTACGCCCTGCGTCCGGTCTGGACTCCTGAGTGTGTTGGTTGTTGCTTACGCCCTGCGTCCTGGTCTGGACTCCTGAGTGTGTTGGTTGTTGCTTACGCCCTGCGTCGGTCTGGACTCCTGAGTGTGTTGGTTGTTGCTTACCGCCCTGCGTCCGGTCTGGACTCCTGAGTGTGTTGGTTGTTGCTACGCCCTGCGTCGTCGGTCTGGACTCCTGAGTGTGTTGGTTGTTGCTTACGCCCTGAGTCCGGTCTGGACTCCTGAGTGTGTTGGTTGCATGGAGGGATCAGAGGAGGAGGATTGGTTTGCACACGCTGAACATTACAAGTCTGATGACCAGGTAATCGATCTGAGGGGACTCTCGGGAAAGGAGATCGACACTAACGATACCTCTCAGTCTCTCTTTCCTCCCGCTCACAGACTCCCCGTCTTTGCCTCCCTCATTCTTCCTGTGTAACCCATCTAACCTAATGAGCAGGGATGTGTAAAATATCAAAAGAGAGGGAAGGAGAAGAAAGGAGGAATCATATCTCAGTCACCTGGGATTTGGGAGGGAAAGGTGTTCCCAGACAGGGAGAGAGGGGATGTGTGTAGGCTACCTGGGATTAGGGGGAGGGAAATCGTGTTCCAGACAGGGAGAGGGGATGTGTGTAGGCTACCTGGGATTTGGGAGAGAAATCGTGTTGCAGACAGGGAGGGGATGTGTGTAGGCTACCTGGGATTTGGGAGGGAAATCGTGTTGCAGACAGGGAGAAGGGATGTGTATAGGCTACCTGGGATTTGGGAGGAAATCGTGTTGCAGACAGGGACCTGGGAGGGGAAATGTGTGATAGGCTACCTGGGATTTGGGAGGGAAATCGTGTTGCAGACAGGGAGAAGGGATGTGTATAGGCTACCTGGGATTTAGGAGGGAAATCGTGTTGCAGACAGGGAGAGGGGATGTGTGTAGGCTACCTGGGATTTGGGAGGAAATCATGTTGGAGACAGGGAGAGGGGATGTGTGTAGGCTACCTGGGATTTGGGAGGGAAATCGTGTTCCAGACAGGGAGAAGGGATGTGTGTTGGGGTTCTGGAGCACTGGACCTGGATGGGGTTCTGGAGCACTGGGACTGGGATGGGGTTCTGGAGCACTGGACTGGGATGGGGTTCTGGAGCACTGGACTGGGATGGGGTTCTGGAGCACTGGTCTGGGATGGGGTTCTGGAGCACTGGACTGGGATGGGGTTCTGGAGCACTGGACTGGGATGGGGTTCTGGAGCACTGGACTGGGATGGGGTTCTGGAGCACTGGTCTGGGATGGGGTTCTGGAGCACTGGTCTGGGATGGGGTTCTGGAGCACTGGTCTGGGATGGGGTTCCGGAGCACTGGTCTGGGATGGGGTTCCGTAGCACTGGTCTGGGATGGGGTTCTGGAGCACTGGTCTGGGATGGGGTTCTGGAGCACTGGTCTGGGATGGGGTTCTGGAGCACTGGACTGGGGCCTGGCTGGGAGAGCAGGGAAGGCCATCTGTATTATATGAAACTAACCTGTGGGTTGGAAGGCCGTCTGACCCCTGCATTGGGCGGCAGGTAGCCTAGTGGTTAGAGCGTTGGGCCAGTAACCGAAAGGTTGCTAGAACGAATCCCTGAGCTGACAAGGTTCAAATCTGTCATTCTGCCCCTGAACAAGGCAGTTAACCCACTGTTCCCCAGAAGACTGTCATTGTAAATAAGAATTGCAAATTTGTTCTTGCCTAGTTAAATAAAGGTTCAATAAAAATAATGGTCGAGAGCTGAGGCAGAGGGTTGTGTGTGTGTGTGTGGTCTGGGATTTGCAATTGGCCGCCTCTCCGTCCAGTTCTTCTGCTGCCAATGACTGGAACGAACTACAAAATCTCTGAAACTGGAAACACTTATCTCCCTCACTAGCTTTAAGCACCAGCTGTCAGAGTAGCTCCACAGATTACTGCACCTGTACATAGGCCATCTATAATTTAGCCCAAACAACTACCTCTTCCCCTACGGTATTTATTTATTTATTTAGCTAGCTCCATTATTTCTACTTTGCACATTCTTCCACTGCAAATCTACCATTGCTACGGTTGGTTTTGGGGGTGACCAGAGGGGTGACCAGAGAGATATACCTGCTGGAGCGCGTGCTACAGGTCTTGTGGATGACCTGGAGCCAGTGGGTTTGGCGACGAGTATGAAGCGAGGGCCAGCCAACGAGAGTGTACAGGTCACAGTGGTGGGTAGTATATGGGGCTTTGGTGACAAAACGGATGGCACTGTGATATCATCATAATTAGTTGTCATACTGCGATTTATTGCAATTTGATGTTGAAACGTATTGCTAAATATATGACTGCTTCAGAGAGACAGAGAGAGCACGATAAAACACATGTTGATCAATCAGGAAATAATAGTGCTGAAAACATGATGACTGACTATTTAAAAAGAGGATGGACAACAGGCTATAGACAACATTCCAGAACACGACACACCGACGTCACACACAGAGGCACGCGGCTGTAAGGAAGCCACCGCACTCTGCACCCATTCAACATAGAACAAATAAAAACATCTGTCTTAGGCTAAACAAAATAACTTACAATGATGTTTTGATTCTTGCTTGAACAGTCGCTAAGATTATATTCGGTTGTGATCTTTGCAAAATAAGTGTTTTCGATGCAGCAGTTGTTAACCACTACCTTGTATCCTTTTCCCTCTCGCTCTCATCCAACACTTCCCACACTGCCCCTACTCGGATGGTATCGCGCCGTCCCAACCTTCGCTCTCTCCCCCCCGCTACTCTCTCCTCTTCCATCCTATCATCTCTTCCCTCTGCTCAAACCTTCTCCAACCTATCTCCTGATTCTGCCTCCTCAACCCTCCTCTCCTCCTTTCTGCATCCTTTGACTCTCTATGTCCCCCTATCTTCCAGGCCGGCTCGGTCCTCCCCCCCGCTCGTGGCTTGACGACTCATTGCGAGCTCACAGAACAGGGCTCCGGGCAGCTGAGCGGAAATGGAGGAAAACTCGCCTCCCTGCGGACCTGGCATCCTTTCACTCCCTCCTCTCTACATTTCCTCCTCTGTCTCTGCTGCTAAAGCCACTTTCTACCACTCTAAATTCCAAGCATCTGCCTCTAACCCTAGGAAGCTCTTTGCCACCTTCTCCTCCCTCCTGAATCCTCCTCCTCCCCCCCTCCCCTCTCTGCAGATGACTTCCAACCATTTTGAAAAGAAGGTCGACGACATCCGATCCTCGTTGCTAAGTCAAACGACACCGCTGGTTCTGCTCACACTGCCCTACCCTGTGCTCTGACCTCTTTCTCCCTCTCTCTCCAGATGAAATCTCGTCTTGTGACGGCCGGCCGCCCAACAACCTGCCCGCCGACCCTATCCCCTCCTCTTCTCCAGACCATTTCCGGAGACCTTCTCCCTTACCTCACCTCGCTCATCAACTTATCCCTGACCGCTGGCTACGTCCCCTTCCGTCTTCAAGAGAGCGAGAGTTGCACCCCTTCTGAAAAAACCTACACTCGATCCCTCCGATGTCAACAACTACAGACCAGTATCCCTTCTTTCTTTTCTCTCCAAAACTCTTAACGTGCCGTCCTTGGTCAGCTCTCCCGCTATCTCTCTCAGAATGACCTTCTTGATCCAAATCAGTCAGGTTTCAAGACTAGTCATTCAACTGAGACTGCTCTTCTCTGTATCACGGAGGCGCTCCGCACCGCTAAAGCTAACTCTCTCTCCTCTACTCTCATCCTTCTAGACCTATCGGCTGCCTTCGATACTGTGAACCATCAGATCCTCCTCTCCACCCTCTCGAGTTGGGCATCTCCGGCGCGGCCCACGCTTGGATTGCGTCCTACCTGACAGGTCGCTCCTACCAGGTGGCGTGGCGAGAATCTGTCTCCGCACCACGCGCTCTCACCACTGGTGTCCCCAGGGCTCTGTTCTAGGCCCTCTCCTATTCTCGCTATACACCAAGTCACTTGGCTCTGTCATAACCTCACATGGTCTCTCCTATCATTGCTATGCAGACGACACACAATTAATCTTCTCCTTTCCCCCTTCTGATGACCAGGTGGCAAATCGCATCTCTGCATGTCTGGCAGACATATCAGTGTGGATGACGGATCACCACCTCAAGCTGAACTTCGGCAAGACGGAGATGCTCTTCCTCCCGGGGAAGGACTGCCCGTTCCATGATCTCGCCATCACGGTTGACAACTCCATTGTGTCCTCCTCCCAGAGCGCTAAGAGCCTTGGCGTGATCCTAGACAACACCCTGTCGTTCTCAACTAACATCAAGGCGGTGGCCCGTTCCTGTAGGTTCATGCTCTACAACATCCGCAGAGTACGACCCTGCGTCACACAGGAAGCGGCGCAGGTCCTAATCCAGGCACTTGTCATCTCCCGTCTGGATTACTGCAACTCGCTGTTGGCTGGGCTCCCTGCCTGTGCCATTAAACCCCTACAACTCATCCAGAACGCCGCAGCCCGTCTAGTGTTCAACCTTCCCAAGTTCTCTCACGTCACCCCGCTCCTCCGCTCTCTCCACTGGCTTCCAGTTGAAGCTCGCATCCGCTACAAGACCATGGTGCTTGCCTACGGAGCTGTGAGGGGAACGGCACCTCAGTACCTCCAGGCTCTGATCAGGCCCTACACCCAAATAAGGGCACTGCGTTCATCCACCTCTGGCCTGCTCGCCTCCCTACCACTGAGGAAGTACAGTTCCCGCTCAGCCCAGTCAAAACTGTTCGCTGCTCTGGCTCCCCAATGGTGGAACAAACTCCCTCATGACGCCAGGACAGCGGAGTCAATCACCACCTTCCGGAGACACCTGAAACCCCACCTCTTTAAGGAATACCTAGGATAGGATAAAGTAATCCTTCTCACCCCCCCCTTAAAATATTTAGATGCACTATTGTAAAGTGGCTGTTCCACTGGATGTCATAAGGTGAATGCACCAATTTGTAAGTCGCTCTGGATAAGAGCGTCTGCTAAATGACTTAAATGTAAATGTAATGTAAATGTTAACGCTCATTTTACTGGTTGAAGTGATTTTTTTTTAGTTTGGTGAGGATGTGTGTGCCCGTCTGTGTGATGTCTCCTGAGTATCCCAAACAAGAAGAAAGTGAATACGGGCGCCATTTAATGAGACAGGAAGTTAGATAGCCTCAAACACTTGCGCACACAAACCAGCCAAACTGTCAGAAGACTGGAGTACAAACCAGCCAACCTGTCAGAAGACTGGAGTACAAACCAGCCTAACTGTCAGAAGACTGGAGTACAAACCAGCCAACCTGTCAGAAGACTGGAGTACAAACCAGCCAACCTGTCAGAAGACTGTACAAACCAGCCAAGTACAAACCAGCCAACCTGTCAGAAGACTGGAGTACAAACCAGCCAACCTGTCAGAAGACTGGAGTACAAACCAGCCAACCTGTCAGAAGACTGGAGTACAAACCAGCCAACCTGTCAGAAGACTGGAGTACAAACCAGCCAACCTGTCAGAAGACTGGAGTACAAACCAGCCAACCTGTCAGAAGACTGGAGTACAAACCAGCCTAACTGTTAGAAGACTGGAGTACAAACCAGCCAACCTGTCAGAAGACTGGAGTACAAACCAGCCTAACTGTCAGAAGACTGGAGTACAAACCAGCCAACCTGTCAGAAGACTGGACTACAAACCAGCCTACCTGTCAGAACACTGGAGTACAAACCAGCCTACCTGTCAGAAGACTGGAGTACAAACCAGCCAAACTGTCAGAAGACTGGAGTACAAACCAGCCTAACTGTCAGAACACTGGAGTACAAACCAGCCTAACTGTCAGAACACTGGAGTACAAACCTCACAAGAACAACACTATGTTCTAATCTTCTTGTTACATAGCCTAGCCTACGTGTAGGCCTACGTAATAGACAGACACTGGTATGGTGCTGAAGACAGCATAGTAAGTATTAGGTGAAAAAGTGGTGAAGTGTCCTTTTAACCACCACAGACAGTGGAATCTACCAGTGGGCACCCAGTGACTACACAGGATGAGATGCATTGTTGTGGGCGAGTCTAGATGGCGTAGTTCGCCTCCAGACATGGGAACATGCTGTTTATTGTATTCATGTCATTGTCCTCTGGCTGATGTCATGTGGTGGTTTGTCTGATACTGCTGTGCTGATGCTGCTATCCTGGTCTCTCTGGAAACAGAGATGGTAATCTCAACAAAACTAACCTGATGAAAAAGGTTAAACATCAGTAGACGTGGCCAACTCAACTCAGAACATTCTCCCACACAGCCACCAACCTGTCTAAGGGAAATGTATCAGAACAGGTCCATTGTAACCATTGCCAAGCAAAAAAAATGGTTTCATGAATGTAGGTGAATGTAAGAAAATTGAATGACGCTTTTCACAATTTCAAACATTTCTCAGGCTTTCAATCAATCTCTGTGTCTGTGTGTGTGATCTCAGAATCTTCCTCTTCCTCGGATCTATGATCTACCAATGTAGTGCTGGTTGTTGTTGTGTTTGAGATGACCCCCATCTATCTGTCATCTTTCTGAGCAGGTTGAAATACTTCTCAGTATTAAATTAGCTTGGTTAAATAAACCATGTTCCAGCTGGACCCGCTTGCCAAGAGAATCTGGGACCAATCGGTGCCATTCCCACGACAACTGGGTCATCCGTGGCAGCTGAGGTCCTGGACGACTGGACGTTTGCCCATTGAGGGAAATGGACCGACTGACCACAGTATGTAAGTAGCCTTGTACGAGCCGGAGCCCATTTCCTGTTCCTGTAGTGAGGCAGCTTGATGTTCAAGTACACCCCTTGGACAGGACACTAGTCTATCACCTCAGTACACCCCCTGGACAGGACACTAGTCTATCTCCTCAGTACACCCCTTGGACAGGACACTAGTCTATCAGGTCAGTACACCCCCTGGACAGGACACTAGTCTATCTCCTCAGTACACCCCCTGGACAGGACACTAGTCTATCACCCAGTACACCCCCTGGACAGGACACTAGTCTAGTCTATCACCTCAGTACACCCCCTGGACAGGACACTAGTCTATCACCCAGTACACCCCCTGGACAGGACACTAGTCTATCACCTCAGTACACCCCCTGGACAGGACACTAGTCTAGTCTATCACCTCAGTACACCCCCTGGACAGGACACTAGTCTATCACCTCAGTACACCCCCTGGACAGGACACTAGTCTATCACCCTCAGTACAGTCTATCACCTGGACCCCCTGGACAGGACACTAGTCTATCTCCTCAGTACACCCCTGGACAGGACACTAGTCTAGTCTATCACCTCAGTACACCCCTGGACAGGACACTAGTCTATCTCCTCAGTACACCCTGGACAGGACACTAGTCTATCACCTCAGTACACCCCCTGGACAGGACACTAGTCTATCACCTCAGTACACCCCTGGACAGGACACTAGTCTATCACCTCAGTACACCCCCTGGACAGGACACTATCATCCTCAGTACACCCCTGGACAGGACACTAGTCTATCACAGGGCCTTCACCCCTTAATGCTGAGTGCCAAGCAGTAACAGATTGACCACAAAGGAGGGAGTCAAATGACCTACACATTATCACGAGGTCTAATACACTGAACAGAGGGTGAATTTCACTAGTGGTTGGTTCCCAAATGCCTTTCAGACATTTATAAAACACACTCAAGATATCTAAAACTAGGGCTGCAAAATTCATGGTACTTTCAATAAATTCCCTGGTTTTCCAGAAATCCTGGTTGGAAGATTCACGGAATCGGAAGGGAATAAGAGGGAAATCCGGAAACGGGATTTCTGGAAAACCAGGGAATTTATTGAAATTTCCCAGAATCCTATTTAATAGCCTATAAGAGTAACAGGAGAAAGACTTCCAATAGCAGACATGTTTCTGTGGACTACTCAAAAGGCAGAGGTTGACTTCATCTGAGACACTGTATTCCATCAAATGGAAACGTGGGCTGTAGCCGACCTGAACTCGTATTCAGAGCAATGTTTCTATCCACTCAGCCCAGTCACATGCTGTAACGGACCTGAAACGCATGAAAACTACACAACGCAGTGTAGGTCAATGTAATTAGGTACAGAGACCACCACCTTCCATCTTCAAAGGACATCTGGCACCGATTATACAGCCCCACCCTACCAACACCCTGTGTGTGTGTGTGTGTGTGTGTGTGTGTGTGTGTGTGTGTGTGTGTGTGTGTGTGTGTGTGTGTGTGTGTGTGTGTGTGTGTGTGTGTGTGTGTGTGTGTGTGTGTGTGTGGCCGCATTAACAGTAAATGATTGTCACTAGGTAGGTAATCCCCATCAAACACACCCAGGGGAGGGGATAGAGGGGCCTAGAGAGAGAGAGAGAGAGAGAGAGAGAGAGAGAGAGGCCTAGAGAGAGAGAGAGAGAGAGAGAGAGAGAGAGAGAGAGAGAGAGAGAGAGAGAGAGAGAGAGAGAGAGAGGTGTACTGACTCCAGTAGGCAGTACTGGGATGTAGGCTACTGGTGACAGATGGAGAGACTGGGAGATGGAGATGAGGGGAGGCGTTCAAGTTACAGGCTCATCAATAATTCACTGAGGTGAACACAGTCCGACAGCGGACAGACAACAAACGGCGCGCGCACACACACACACACACACACACACACACACACACACACACACACACACACACACACACACACACACACACACACACACACACACACACACACACACACACACACACACACACACACACACACACACACACACACACACACACACACACACCCTGCCTAGGTACTACTTCCTGCCAGTAGAAAACACACCGTGTGACCTTCCCAGAAACCAACCAACCGTTCCAGTGACCAGCAGCTTGAGGAAAGTGTGGCTCACTTGACTCACTCTGCACAGGAAGACAGCAGGGAGGGGGGCTGACCTGATGGGGGCAGACTGATCATAAATCTGTGCCTAAAGCACAGCCTGTACTGGCAGCAGCAGCCCCTGAGAGAGATGGAGGAGAGACTGGGGGATATGGGGAGGAGAGAACTACTCCCAGCCCTCCTCTCTAACCCCAACTACTACTCCCAGCTCCTCTCTAACCCCAACTACTACTCCCAGCCCTCCTCTCTAACCCCAACTACTACTCCCAGCCCTCCTCTCTAACCCCAACTACTACTCCCAGCCCTCCTCTCTAACCCCAACTACTACTCCCAGCCCTCCTCTCTAACCCCAACTACTACTCCCAGCCCTCCTCTCTAACCCCAACTACTACTCCCAGCCCTCCTCTCTAACCCCAACTACTACTCCCAGCCCTCCTCTCTAACCCCAACTACTACTCCCAGCCCTCCTCTCTAACCCCAACTACTACTCCCAGCCCTCCTCTCTAACCCCAACTACTACTCCCAGCCCTCCTCTCTAACCCCAACTACTACTACCAGCCCCCTCCTAACCCCAACTCTAACCCTAACTACTACTACCAGTCCTCACTACTACTACCAGCCCTCCTCTCTAACCCTAACTACTACTACCAGCCCTCACTACTACTACCAGCCCTCACTACTACTACCAGCCCTCACTACTACTACCAGCCCTCCTCTCTAACCCTAACTACTACTACCAGCCCTCCTCTCTAACCCTCACTACTATTACCAGCCCTCCTCTCTAACCCTAACTACTACTACCAGCCCTCCTCTCTAACCCTAACTACTACTACCAGCCCTCACTACTACTACCACCACCACCCATCTCTTTGTTTTTCACTTTCCAAATCTGAGGGGTGAAAGTCAAAGACAACATCATAAATGTTGTGTTCACAATACAAACTACTTCATTTCAGTAAGGCTGACCTTATTGGAGTTGAGTGAAGTTGTTCCAAAATGCTGATTTTGGGACAGTTTAGCATCCCCCCTAATGGTTTTAGTTAGCATTGGGGGAGGGAAAGCGGATCCTAGATCTGCCCTCCTCTCTAACCCTTGGGCGCCCAGTGGCGCAGCTACTACCAGCCCTTAACCCTAAGACACTGCATCTCCGTGTTAGAGGCATCACTAGAGACACCCTGGTTCGAATCCAGGCTATGTCAAAACCGGCCGTGATTGGGAGTCCAAATCTGAGGGGTGGTCAGCAACATCATAAATGTTGTGTTCACAATACAAACTACCAGTGTCGGCTGACCGGTGTCTGAAGTTGCCAAAACTGTAAATAAGAATATGTTCTGAACCGACTTGCCCAGTGTCGGTCGGTGTAAGAGCCGACTGTAAATAAGAACCATATGTTCTGAACCAGCTGAATAACTTGCCCAGTGTCGGCCGGTGTAGGCCGACTGTAAATAAGAATATGTTCTGAACCAACTTGCCCAGTGTCGGTCGGTGTAGGCCGACTGTAAATAAGAATATGTTCTGAACCAACTTGCCCAGTGTCGGCCGGTGTAGGCCGACTGTAAATAAGAATATGTTCTGAACCAACTTGCCCAGTGTCGGTCGGTGTAGGCCGACTGTAAATAAGAATATGTTCTGAACCGACTTGCCCAGTGTCGGCCGGTGTAGGCCGACTGTAAATAAGAATATGTTCTGAACCGACTTGCCTAGTTAAATAAAGGTTAAATAATATATATATAAAACCCAGGGAAACTTCACAGGAGCAGCATTTGTAATGTTGTGAACTGCTAGACTAAAAGGTAGAGCTTCAGAACACAAACAGACTTAGTTGTTTTTCCCCTGTTAAAGGTTTCTCCAGTCAGGTGCAGAAGCAAACTGCCTCCGTGTCCAAATGTGACATTTTCTTTCAGCTCAGGTGTTGGCAGGTATGTTCTTCCAGGTATGAATGACCTCATGTGTGTAATTAAGACCGAGAAGGATGGAGAAGTAGGGAAAGAGGGAAGCAGAGAGCGAGACAGAGACTGTTTGGAATATACCTAAAGAATTAGAAGGGAAGAAGTAGAGAGAGAGAGAGAGACTGTTTGGAATATACCTAAAGAATTAGAAGGGAAGAAGTAGAGAGAGACAGAGAGAGAGAGACTGTTTGGAATATACCTAAAGAATTAGAAGGGAAGAAGTAGAGAGAGAGAGAGAGAGAGACTGTTTGGAATATACCTAAAGAATTAGAAGGGAAGAAGTAGAGAGATAGAGAGAGACTGTTTAGAATATACCTAAAGAATTAGAAGGGAAGAAGTAGAGAGAGACAGAGAGAGAGAGACTGTTTGGAATATACCTAAAGAATTAGAAGGGAAGAAGTAGAGAGAGAGACTGTTTGGAATATACCTAAAGAATTAGAAGGGAAGAAGTAGAGAGAGAGAGAGAGAAACCGAGAGAGAGACTGTTTGGAATATACCTAAAGAATTAGAAGGGAAGAAGTAGAGAGAGACAGAGAGACCAAGAGAGAGACTGAGATGGTCTCTCTTTCTTAGTCTCTACACCTTGAGTCTAAAAGTCTAATCTGCTCCCAGCAATTTGGAAAAACATCTGATGATGTTTTACCAGGCCTTTGTCTTTCTATCCCCACTAACAGAAACGTCAGTAAAAACATACCCACTGTCTGACCCACTTTCCATGACAAACCCTGGTAATCCTCCATCTCACATGCACAAACCCAGCACACTGAATGGAGCGAATAAGCTGAACTGAAGAGTAGTGTGCCAAGCTTCACATACACTGCAGAGTGTAGCCTACAGTCTAGCCTAAGCTGCTCAGATGTCCCTAGCCTCATACACGCACAGTTACGACCTGGGGAACTTACCCAGGCATGTCATTCAGAGTACAGATTCACAAGCTTACAGTATGCACAAACGTAAGCAAAAAACACACACGTACAAACCCACAGTTATGACCTGGAGAACTACCCAGGCATTCCATTCAGAGTCCAGGCACATACAGAGTGCACACACACAGGCCAAAACACACAGGCCTACAGTGTGTTAACACAAACACACAGTACCAAGCCTCATGACGCAACAGCTCCAGAGAACAGCACACATCACGTACACACACACACAGAATGCCCAAATTGAAAACCGGATTGATGGATATCTTACACTCTGGATAGGCGGGGGTTCCTATAGACACTCTGGATAGGTGGGGGTTCCTACAGACACTCTGGATAGGCGGGGGTTCCTACAGACACTCTGGATAGGCGGGGGTTCCTACAGACACTCTGGATAGGCGGGGTTCCTACAGACACTCTGGATAGGCGGGGGTTCCTACAGACACTCTGGATAGGCGGGGGTTCCTACAGACACTCTGGATAGGCGGGGGTTCCTACAGACACTCTGGATAGGCGGGGGTTCCTACAGACACTCTGGATAGGCGGGGGTTCCTACAGACACTCTGGATAGGCGGGGGTTCCTACAGACACTCTGGATAGGCGGGGGTTCCTACAGACACTCTGGATAGGCGGGGTTCCTACAGACACTCTGGATAGGCGGGGGTTCCTACAGACACTCTGGATAGGCGGGGGTTCCTACAGACACTCTGGATAGGCGGGGTTCCTACAGACACTCTGGATAGGCGGGGGTTCCTACAGACACTCTGGATAGGCGGGGTTCCTACAGACACGCTGGATAGGCGGGGGTTCCTACAGACACGCTGGATAGGTGGGGGTTCCTACAGACACTCTGGATAGGCGGGGGTTCCTACAGACACTCTGGATAGGCGGGGGTTCCTACAGACACTCTGGATAGGTGGGGGTTCCTACAGACACTCTGGATAGGTGGGGGTTCCTACAGACCTACAGGGCCCCCCCTCAGACCCTCTGGAGTAGGACAGACCACCCCCCCCCCTTCAGACCCTCTGGAGTGGGAAGGGGTGTGTGTATTACTATCCTTGAGGGTAATGGAAATGCCCAAAAGTCCCCACTAGGATAGTAAAACAAGGCACATTATCACTAGTGGGGACATTTCCCACATCCCCAGAAGGACAAACGCTATTTTATGTTTCGAGGTTAGGTTTTGTGTTTTGGTTACAATTAGGGCTAAGTTCAGGAGTCAGGTTAAGGCTAGGTACCCACAAGGATAGTAAAACATATGGTGGTGGTGGTGTGTACATCCACAAGTTTAAAAACAAAACATATTCTGACCAAAAATCAGTTTGTAAACAACATGTTTACCCGTGGCAATGCAATGACGACAACGTTTGTAGCTAAACAATAGCTGAGTGGCAAGTCAAATCACCAGTCGAGCTATTGATCCGCAAAGAAATAAGAGATAAGATCATTGGAAAGGGGGAACCGGATGATTGATACGACAACGAGACATGGATGTCAAAAAGGCGGATCCAAGTCATCGCCAGACCGGACCAACAAAGGCAGAAGCAGGGCTAAGCCAACAGATCAGATGCTTGAACGAGGGAATGATATCCCATTCCAACTTGACATGCAAAACCTAGTTTGTTAGTTTGCTCCGTTGGTAGACAAAGCCGGAATAGTGCGATTCCCGGGACCACCATGCGTAAAAACGTAAGGATTTATGACTAAATAGCTTTGGATACATTACAATGACCCCAAAATAAATAGTTATGATTAACGTTAAGAGAATATTTGGTTATAGCCTAAATTATGACCATTTATTAGTTAGCTAGCTCGGTTTTTGAGAGGAATAACCAGCTACTGTAACGTTAACGTTACCTGGCACATCTCTCCACCAGCAAGCAATCATATTAGCTAGCTAGCCTACTGTCCCTTCTGTTAGCTAGCCAGCCGGTTCACAAAGGAAAACAGGAGATTGTCAACTGATTGGCAAGCTAATATGGTTTAGTTATCTTGTGTAAATGAGAGGAAGGTTATTGTTAGGTAGTTTTACTTACAGCGGTAGTCGATGCGCTCCTCCTGCCGAGACACACCGCTCAGTGAGCGGGTTGACAACCATCTACCGCCCGCCGCTTCAGACCAAGTTCGTTGAGTTCGCTTGTTTACCAGCTAACAAAGGCAATTTGTCAACAAATCTCAATGTTTGATACAAAAAAGGAACTGTCAGAATGGCCAATCATACGACGTTTTCGTGTTAGCTCTCTTCCTGTACAAAGTTACATTCCCCAAAATGTGTTTTGTTTGTTTAATGCTTCGCTCTCCGTGCGGACAGCAGAATAATATGTTGGAGGTGTGTTGAACATAAACAGAGACGTTTTGAATTGTAGTGTACTCTGATCCGAGAAAAACCTGCCGCGTATGATGCGAAAGGGATTGTGGGTATCGTAGTTGAGCTCTCGACCTAACAAGGCACCGCAGAGTATCTAAACCGGTCATTGAAGCCACCATGCAAGTTGTTTATATATTATGCATTCATGTGGTAGCCTACAGCGAATGTAATGAAACTGAGTAAAACCACGCAGTCCGTCAAAGAAGACGACAAAATCATGTACCCTCTGGTCCCCAAAGCACACACATCCCTGCGTTGCTCCTCTTTTCAGCTCTCTGCAGCTGGCGACTGGAACGAGCTGCAAAAAAACACTGGACAGTTGTATCTCTTCATTCAAAGACTCAATCACTCTTAGTGACAGGACACTCTTAGTGACAGTTGGACTGCTCCACGTGATGTATTGTTGTCTCTGCCTTCTTGCCCTTTGTCTCTACCTTCTTGCCCTTTGTGCTGTTGTCTCTACCTTCTTGCCCTTTGTGCTGTGGTCTCTACCTTCTTGCCCTTTGTTCTGTTGTCTCTACCTTCTTGCCCTTTGTGCTGTTGTCTCTACCTTCTTGCCCTTTGTTCTGTTGTCTCTACCTTCTTGCCCTTTGTTCTGTTGTCTCTACCTTCTTGCCCTTTGTGCTGTTGTCTCTACCTTCTTGCCCTTTGTGCTGTTGTCTCTACCTTCTTGCCCTTTGTCTCTACCTTCTTGCCCTTTGTTCTGTTGTCTCTACCTTCTTGCCCTTTGTTCTGTTGTCTCTACCTTCTTGCCCTTTGTGCTGTTGTCTCTACCTTCTTGCCCTTTGTTCTGTTGTCTCTACCTTCTTGCCCTTTGTCTCCCTTTTGCCCTTTGTTCTGTTGTCTCTACCTTCTTGCCCTTCTTGCCCTTCTTGCCCTTTCTGTTGTCTCTACCTTCTTGCCCTTTGTCTGTTGTCTCTACCTTCTTGCCCTTTGTTCTGTTGTCTCTACCTTCTTGCCCTTTGTTCTGTTGTCTCTACCTTCTTGCCCTTTGTTCTGTTGTCTCTACCTTCTTGCCCTTTGTTCTGTTGCTGCCCTTTGTCTGTTGTCTCTACCTTCTTGCCCTTTGTGCTGTTGTCTCTACCTTCTTGCCCTTTGTTCTGTTGTCTCTACCTTCTTGCCCTTTGTTCTGTTGTCTCTACCTTCTTGCCTTTGTGCTGTTGTCTCTACCTTCTTGCCCTTTGTTCTGTTGTCTCTACCTTCTTGCCCTTTGTGCTGTTGTGCCCTTTGTGCCCAATCATGTTTGTACCATGTTTTGTGGTGCTACCATGTTGTTGTCATGCTGTGTTGTCATGTTGTGTTGCTACCATGCTGTGTTGTCATGTTGTGTTGCTACCATGTTGTGTTGCTACCATGCTGTGTTGCTACCATGCTGTGTTGTCATGTTGTGTTGCTTCCATGCTGTGTTGTCATGTTGTGTTGCTACCAAGCAGAAAAGGGCAATATAATATTGCTCATTCAGGTGAACCTAGTCATTTACTGGTCTTATGTCAATCATACCGTATGTGACAAGGCAGGAACCAAAGTTTTGGTCAGTGTTTCCCAAGGGACGCTACTTACTGGGGAGCATTTAAAATGGTATTAAACCACACCCCATGAACTTGTGCAGATGAACGTTTTTGTGATGTGTCGTCCATGCTGAATGGTTGCTATGTACATTTATGTTGTGGGGTGTGGTCCTGTGTTCTGAGATGGTATGTTTCTTTGTCAGTGCTTGTTCGTAGTGAGCCGTAGGCGCTTTAATATCAGGTCTTGTTTCTGTAGATAGATCCTAGCTCTCAAACTCTAGGCAGAATTCTGCCTTCTCCCTACAGTTTTCAGCAGTTAACTTCGCCCATGACTGGCTCATGTGAACTACAATCCCGATGCTGTTGAGAAATGTCAATAATCATTGCTTGCGATACTGCTTTTCGAAACATATGGCCCTTTCATCAGCGAGGAATAATCTTTTAAATAAAAATGATACTTACTGCAACAGTTTTGGCACAGATCCACACAGCTATGGGTGCCTCCAACCGCCTGAACTATTCTATAGTTAACACTTACACACAGGTGTTCTTGGGACACTAGATAGCCATTTTAGCACAGGTGGTCGCCTCAGTCTTCCGTCTGTTTTCCATAAACAAGCACTGTAACATGGAGATATGTGTGGAAGCACTAACCCTAATCCTATGAGGGCTTTTATCAATTGAACCTTTTGGTTTTTAAAAATAAATTCTCACTGATATAAAAGATAAGGCCCTTATGCAAGAGTAGAAGGACTTTATGGGTTGACTGGCCCTCCGCTGTTGTGCCGGGCTGAACAACATCTACCTGTGACCATATTCATGATACAGAACTCCCTCCCTTATTGCTGAGGTATAGATCTTGGGTTCGATAGATCTGAACCCGTTATATCATCTCGCTCTACTCCAGACCTTCATGCCACACAGATGTATCATTGTATACGTGGCAAATTCCCTCAAATGTAGTATACTATATAGGGAATACTAGGCTGCTAACTTCATTTGGGACTCTCTCTCTCCCACAGAGGAGTTTGAGACAGGCTGTAACAAGCCACAGAAGTCTGGTTGCATGGGACTCTACTGGCCTCACAGCCGATGGTGGACACTCATCGTGTGTGACAAATATGTCACCCGTGTGAACCTGTTCTATAGATGCCGGCACCCTAGATGTCATTGGAAGGGTGACGTTAAATGGAGTCATAACATAAAGCCTACAGGCAGAGAGGGCTTTCCTTCTCATTCCCTAGGAGGGTGTGTGTGCTTGTTTGTGTGTGTTTGCCTTTTTCCGCGTATGTCATTTTTCCCCATGCACTTCCATTGGTCCCGTTACACAAAGACAAAATGCATCCAAAAGCTGTAAAATGAAGGTGAAAAGGAAAGTGTGTGAAATGTTTGTGTGAAGGGAACGAATGCACCATCATCCCTTTGATCACTACCTTGTTTACCTCATCACATCATGTCTCTTACCCAGTCCCCTGGCTCATACATGCATGTGTGTGTGTGTGTTTGAGAGAGAGAGTGAGATAGTGTGTGTGTGTGTGTGTCCATGCCAGCGTTTGTCCGTCTGTGCAGGGTTGGGGAGTAACTCATTACATACCATCAGTTACATGTCATCTGATTACAAAACAAAACTGTAAATGTAATCAGTTTTACTACCAGAAAAACATATTGTAATCAGATTACAGATACTTTTGAAAAACTAGATGATTACTTCTTGGATTACTTTTAAATTCAGAACGGATGTTTGCGGGGAAAAAACAACAACATTATGACACCTTTCTGTTTTGTCAATGACAAATTCAGCATTGAAAAAAGATACACGTTTAAGTTTGCTCCACCTGAGAGAGTCTGACCACAAGTCAGAGACCACTATGATAACACATCAAATGTGTTGAGATGGATCCTTTTTGTCTTCTTCTAATGCCTCTTAAGGGGAAAGTAATCCAAAAGTAACTGAAAGTAATCAGATTACATTACTGAGTTTGGGTAATGCAAAATATATGTAACTGATTAGAATTTGGATAGCTTACTAGTAACTATAACTATAGAAAGTAACTTAGCCTGCGTACGTGCGTGTCTCCTACACCAGTGGTTCCTAAACTGTGGGTCGGGACAGCTACGGCCCCCTATTCCCTACTTTTAACCAGAGCTCTGGGCACTACATAGGGAATAGGATGGGACATGGGACTACACACATACTCTCTCTCTAAGCCCTTACCTAACACGCTTACATAAAAATATATATTTTAGTCATTTATCAGACGCTCTGCAACATACAGTAGTGAGTTCATACATCTTCATACTGGTCCCCCGTGACTTACAGTAGTGAGTTCATACATCTTCATACTGGTCCCCCGTGACTTACAGTAGTGAGTTCATACATCTTCATACTGGTCCCCCGTGACTTACAGTAGTGAGTTCATACATCTTCATACTGGTCCCCCGTGACTTACAGTAGTGAGTTCATACATCTTCATACTGGTCCCCCGTGACTTACAGTAGTGAGTTCATACATCTTCATACTGGTCCCCCGTGACTTACAGTAGTGAGTTCATACATCTTCATACTGGTCCCCCGTGACTCACAGTAGTGAGTGCATATACATCTTCATACTGGTCCCCCGTGAGAATCAAATCCACAGCCCAGGCGTTGCAAGTGCCACGCTCAACCAACTGAGCCACACGGGAACATACAGTATATAGGCCCATGTTCTAGTCTCTGTTGACAAACTACCTGCTACTCCTGTTTGTGTTGCCATAGCTACAACACCAACACAACACCTCCCTTTAACACGTCCAACGTTGGGACAGAGCATCTCTAGAGTCAAGACCTGGGTTCAAATACTATTTGAAATAATTGTAAATACTTTAGCTGGTCCTTGATTGAGCTTGCCTGGCGCAATCGACCAATAGAATAGTTGCAACATGCAAACTTCACCCATGTGGCACGTGGTCTCTACGCCAGGCAGGCTAGGGGAAAACGCCAGGCAGGCTAGGGGACAACGCCAGGCAGGCTAGGGGACAACGCCAGGCAGGCTAGGGGACAACGCCAGGCAGGCTAGGGGAAAACGCCAGGCAGGCTAGGGGAAAACGCCAGGCAGGCTAGGGGAAAACGCCAGGCAGGCTAGGGGACAACGCCAGGCAGGCTAGGGGACAACGCCAGGCAGGCTAGGGGACAACGCCAGGCAGGCTATAGGGGACAACGTCAGGCAGGCTAGGGGACAACGCCAGGCAGGCTAGGGGAAAACGCCAGGCAGGCTAGGGGAAAACGCCAGGCAGGCTAGGGGAAAACGCCAGGCAGGCTAGGGGAAAACGCCAGGCAGGCTAGGGGAAAACGCCAGGCAGGCTAGGGGACAACGCCAGGCAGGCTAGGGGACAACGCCAGGCAGGCTAGGGGAAAATGCTACAAGTACTTAAAAGGTTGCAAATGCACAGCAGGTCTGACTCAGGCGCTTTGACTCCACATGCAAAAGCACACAGGCTGCTTCAGGTCTGATGGATGTTTAGCAAATAGTTATCTTTCCAAAAGGTCACTGAAGTGAATAGACCTCTGTATGAGGACTCATGAAACATCAAACTGGAACTCAAGAGTTACATTCTGAAGGGGCTCAATTCAAAGAGACCACTGTGTTCTGCTCTGCTCTTACCAAGAGTGCATTTCAGGGTGTTGTTGTTGTTTTCGGGGCTAAAGCGACAAAACATAGCAACAACAGGATTGCATTCAGCAGCGCAAAGGGCACCTAAAGAACGTGTGTGTGTGTGTGTGTGTGTGTGTGTGTGTGTGTGTGGAGGAGGGAAGCCTGGTGGTGTCACAGGATTATCACAGGCTCTGGTGTTTAGGGGCCGGCTCGTGCACTGTTGTCAGGCTGCCATGGAGACAGTAACCAGGAACACGTTTTTAGAATGTTTAGCATAATGCAGGGAATTTACAGGGAGCGTGCGGATGACTGGGCAGAGTCACGTACCTGATCACCTGTATTTGTGTAACAGTTTAGTGAGAGAGAAAGAAGCTATTAGTAGAAGTTCGAGTGTTGGTCGTCTGTAGGTCACATGACACCAAGGGATTCACACCAATAGGAAAAGCCCATGCTCTAAATAAGTCATCCAATTTAAATAAAGTGTCCTTGACTTTTGAACCAGGCCCAATACCGTCAGACATCAATAGAAACAACACCGATCAAAATCTAGATTTGAATACGATCAAACCAGGTCAAAATGAGTTACAGAATAACCTTTTTAAAGGCTCATTAGGCACCAAACAAAAGTAAACAGACAGACAGGGACTGCCTGAAATTGTCCAATAACAAACCCTCATTATCATTCTAAAAACATTTTACCTCTGTTTCATGAAAACCAATTGGTAGCTACAGTCTTGTCCCATTGCTGAAACTCCTGTAAGGACGACAGAGCTCAATAAGGGTAGGTCTAGCCCCCATAGAGCTCAATAAGGGCAGGCCTAATCCACATAGAGCTCAATAAGGGCAGGCCTAACCCCCATAGAGCTCAATAAGGGCAGGCCTAACCCCCATAGAGGCACGCATATATTTGCAGCCAGCAAGTATCTGTAGGGTGCCATAGACTGGAGAACACAATGACCCTCTCTATGCAATAAGATCACGCCTTCTCTTTCTCACTCCCCTGTTACCCTCTTCCTCTCCATCCCTCATTATTTCTCTCCCCCCTTGCCTCTCTCCCCATTTCACATAGAACCATGCATGTGACTACACCTGACTGAGAAACAACCCCAGGTATAAACCATGCATGTGACTACACCTGACTGAGAAACAACCCCAGGTATAAACCATACATGTGACTACACCTGACTGAGAAACGCCCCCAGGTATAAACCATGCATGTGACTACACCTGACTGTGAAACGCCCCCAGGTATAAACCATGCAGGTAACTACACCCTGACTGAGAAACACCCCCAGGTATAAACCATGCAGGTGACTACACCCTGACTGGGAAACGCCCCCAGGTATAAACCATGCAGGTGACTAAACCCTGACTGAGAAACACCCCCAGGTATAAACCATGCAGGTGACTACAACCTGACTGGGAAACGCCCCCAGGTATAAACCATGCAGGTGACTATACCTGACTGAGAAACGCCCCCAGGTATAAACCATGCAGGTGACTACACCCTGACTGTGAAACGCCCCCAGGTATAAACCATGCAGCATGAGTCAGTAGACCACCATCAGCAGGAACAACAACCCAACCAAAGACACGTTACTCATGAAGGTTTTATTGTTTCAGAGACATGAAGAGTATTTCAGAGCACGTTTGCTGTCACAGCATATACATGATGTCACAGAGGAGTGTGGATCAGACCTGGGTTCAGCACGTTTGCTGTCACAGCATATACATGACGTTACAGAGGAGTATGGATCAGACCTGGGTTCAAATACTACACTGAACCAGAATATAAATGCAACATGCAACAATTTCAAAGATTTTACTGAGTCACAGTTCATATAAGGAAATCAGTCAATTGAAATATATTAATTAGGCCCTAATCTATGGATTTCACATGACAGGGAATACAGATATGCATCTGTTGGTCATAGATACCTTTAAAAAAAAAAAAAAAAAAAAGTTAAGGCGTGGATCATAAAACCAGTCAGCATCTGGTGTGAACATCGTTTGCCTCATGCAGCGTGACACATCTCCTTCACATAGAGTTGATCAGGCTGTTGATCTTGGCCAGAGGAATGTTGTCCCGCTCCTCTTCCATGGCTGGGGGAAGTTGCTGGATATTGGCGGGAACTGGAACACGCTGTCGTACATGTTGATCCAGAACATCCCAAAGATGCTCAATGGGTGGTGAGATGTCTGGTGAGTATGCAGGCCATGGAAGAACTGGAACATTTTCAGCTTCCAGGAATTGTGTCCAGATCCTTGTGACATGGATTCAGCATTATCATGCTGCAACATGAGGTGATGGCGGCGGATGAATGGCACGACAATGGGCCTTAGGATCTCGTCACGGCATCTCTGTGCATTCAAATTACAATCAATAAATGCAATTGTGTTTGTTGTCCGTAGCTTAGGCCTGCCCATACCACAACACCACCAGCACCATGTGGCACTCTGTTCACAACATTGACAGCAAACTGCTTACCCACACGAAGCCATACACACTGTCTGCTATCTGCCCGGTATAGTTGAAACCAGGATACATTTGTGAAGAGCACACTTCTCCATTGTGCTCGTGACCATCGAAGGTGAGCATTTGCCCACTGAAGTGGGTTACGACGCCAAACTGCAGTCAGGTCAGGACCCTGGTGAGGACGACGAGCATACTGATGATCTACCCTGAGGCGGTTTCTGACAGTTTGTGCACAAATTATTTTTTTGTGCAAACCCAGTTTCATCAGCTGTCCAGTTGGCTGGTCTCAGACGATCCCACAGGTGAAGAAGCCAGATGTGGAGGTCCTGGGCTAGCGTGGTTACACGTGGCCTGTGGTTGTGAGGCCGGTTGGACGCACTACCAAATTCTTTAAAATGATATTGGAGGCGGCTTATGGTAGAGAAATTAAAATTGTATTCTCTGACAACAGCTCTGGAGGAGATTCCTGCAGTCAGCATGCCGATTGCACGCTCCCTCTAAACTTGAGACATCTGTGGCAAAACTTAACATTTTAGAGTGGCCTTTTATTGTCCCAGCACAAGGTGTACCTGTGTAATGATCATGCTGTTTAATCAGCTTCTTGATATGCCACACCTGTCAGGTGGATGGATTATCTTGACAAAAGAGAAATGCTCACTAACTGGGATGGGAAAAAAATAGTGAACAAAATTTGAGAGAAATAAGATTTTTGTTTTTTGAAATAAGCAAAGGATGAAATGATTCGAAAGATTCCAAATAGTATTTGAACCCAGGTCTGGTATGGATACATATATAAAAGGCCCTTTGGGGGGAACATGGAGGACGTAGAAGTATAGAGTCACAGACACCAGCAGAGCTGACGCTATGACTGTGTTCCAAATGCCACCCTATTGCCTTTATAATGCACTACCTTTGACCAGTACCCATAGGCCTCTGGTAAAAATGAGTGCACTATGTAGAGAATAGGGTGCCATTTGGGACTCAACCCTATACATTATGGCAGCTAACACGTTACCTGAACCCTATGCCCTGGCATAAGGCCTACATATCATTGACAAAACAAACGACATGAATAGTCTTAAAATGATCTATAAGCTAGTTGGCTAGTGGTAACTAGCTGACCTAGATAACAGTTTGGTGTCATGACAGTGTTAAGTCAGTTGTCATAAGCTGACATAACAGGTTATATATATATGTCTGTTATAACAGCGCTACAATATAATGGAGGATTTGATGGATTTCCAACTCCAGTTTGTGTCATGTCAGTCGTCATAAGATAAGTCATAAGTCATTTGCAGTCACACGTGTTTATAACACCTGTTATGTCATTTGTAAGACACATACATTCCAGATGAATGTCCCTTAAGATGTGGGAAATAGCAGCACGACCAAACACATAAAAGGCAACAGAACGTGAGCAATACAGGAAACACAATAAATATGGAGTTCCACATGAATTAACACTCCATAAACTCAAAGGTTCAGCCGTGATGGTCCTTGACCTCTTGACCCCAATACGGTACATATAAATATTTATGTCACTTTCCTCAATTGAAACTTGATTTGTATAACACTCTCTCTCTCTCTCTCTACAATACAAACTTGACTTTTCTAAAATATGCCACGTTAAACAAGAACGTTTAGGAATGCACCCCAAATGACAACCCTATTCCTTATATATATAGTGCACTACTTTTGACCAGGGCCCATAGGGGTCTGGGTCAAAAATAGTGCACTATGTAGGGAATAGGGTGCCATTTGGGAAGCACGGTAAATGTAACTTCTGCAGTCACCTTGAAAAGTTGCCTTACGTTCTAAAACTCACAATTCTTCAGAAAACATCAATCAATTGTGATTCATACAGTAACACACATGCTGGTGTAGATGCTTTAGCTTCATAACTTAACATGGTACCTTCTCTATTATAATATTTATAAACCACAAACCGAGTGAAGCGAACTAGCTCCTTCTGCCGTGAGCTATTTTCAGCCTTTTGTCGGTTTAAGTCATCAGCACTTTGTCGGTTCGATGCGTGTCAACATATTTCTCAGTCAGTAATAGTGGTCAATGGCACGACTTTGAAGGATAGACACTAGAAATACAAGATATGAAATCTCACAACCCCCGGAATACCACGGGCTGCTGTCAATCATCCCCAAACCCAATAGAAACTCTGAAATATATAGAGAGCTCCCATTGGATCAGAGAAATGGATTGATCCCGGCTCAGGGAAGTTAAGAGACCTCAATATCTGTTTTTGGACACTTTGATTTCACATATAGAATAATACATTATAATATCAGCAGTAATAAAACACAATGAATGGACATGCTGGAGAGATGTCATTAAAACAGAACTGACTGGATACTCTTTGCTGTGGTACATGTCCAAGGGCTTTACCCAGCAGCCACCACTCTGTCCAGCAGCAGGGGGGTGATGGGAAGACAAAAGTCATTAAAAGCTGATGACCTTCTCAGGTAACACACACACACACTTTATTGTAGTATATTAATGTATTTTAGATGTGTGACTGTCCTTGTCTATCAGTGTACCAGTGTCTTGTTACTTGTCATGCTGTGTGTTTTTGGTGGACCCCAGGAAGAGTAGCTGCTGCTTCTGCAAAAGATAACAGGGATCCCAATAAACAAACACGATCACTGACAGAACAGTCAACCAATCACCATCAGGACAAGCCCCATGCAATCACCATCAGGACAATCAATCACCATCAGGACAATCAATCACCATCAGGACAATCAATCACCATCAGGACAATCAATCAGGACAATCAATCAGGACAATCAATCACCATCAGGACAATCAATCACCATCAGGACAATCAATCACCATCAGGACAATCAATCACCATCAGGACAATCAATCACAGGACAATCAATCACATCATCAGGACAATCAATCACCATCAGGACAATCAATCACCATCAGGACAATCAATCACCATCAGGACAATCAATCAAACTGCCCTTTTTATAAGGGGTATGCTGCAAGCACAGGCACACAACACACTCCAGAAATACAGCATTCCACCAATAACCAGAAGCCAAGGCTACTTCAGCAGCAAGCCAATACTGTGAGGTTAGATCACCTGGTAACCAATAGAGACAGGGTCACCACTTCCTGTCAAAACAGGCAACAGGAAGCAAAACAGAACAAAATACAGATAGAGACCAGAGCTCATATCCACAAATAACCTCAGAATTGGTATGCTGGTCTAGGATCAGGTCCCCTCCTGTCCATGTAATCTTATTCATTATGATTTAAATGGCAAAACTGGTCCTAGATCAGCACTTCCACTCTGCTTTATGAATTCAGACTCAGAGGCCCCTGGAAATAGCAGAGGACAAAAATATATATATATTTTTTTGTCCGACATTGAGTTTAGCATTTCAGTTCATCAAAATACACTTCTATCCATACTGTAGTGCAGATGGCATAGCTCCTCCCCCGTGGGTTTCTACTGTCCACCTTCTGCTAGTCGCTCATTGGTTGGTGGGCGTGCCATGATGAGGTTAATCAGTTGTCTGGACAGAGCCGGGCCAGGTGCCTGGACAGAACCGGGCCGAGCCCCTGGACAGAGCAGAACCGAGCGCCTGGACAGAGCAGGAGAGCCCCTGGACAGAGCAGGACCGCAGGCGCCCCTGGACAGAGCAGGACCGAGCGCCAGGACAGAGCAGGACCGAGCCCCTGGACAGAGCAGGACCGAGCGCCTGGACAGAGCAGGACCGAGCCCCTGGACAGAGCAGGACCGAGCGCCTGGACAGAGCAGGACCGAGCGCCTGGACAGAGCAGGACCAGAGCAGCCCCTGGACAGAGCAGGCCAGGACAGAGCAGGACCGAGCGCCTGGACAGAGCAGGACCGAGCGCCTGGACAGAGCAGGACCGAGCCCCTGGACAGAGCAGGCCCGAGCGCCTGGACCGAGCTGGGCCGAGCCCCTGGACAGAGCAGGACCGAGCGCCTGGACAGAGCCCGGACGAGCGCCTGGACAGAGCAGGACCGAGTGCCTGGACAGAGCCGGGCCAGGCGCCTGGATAGAGCCGGTGTCGCCACCAGTTGTAAAAGAACATCTACTGAACAGCAATTCCCATCATCAGAGAACATCCTTCAGTAAATGTCTGTGAAACGGGAGTCCTTCTTGTCGTGGCCATTCTTTACCCACACACCAGTAGCTAGGAAGAGCTCTATCTAGTAACACCACAATACCAAAAACATTCAAATAGTTTTTTTTGTTTTTTTACACACAGTTCCCTCAAAAAATATGAAATATATAGTATAATATATCTCTCTATCATTTGTGTAAATACAGTCCACATATACTGTAGAAGAGGTTATTCATAAAACCGCAACAGCAACTCTAAATATAAACCTCCAATCAATGCATTGTTATGTTGAGAACAGGTGGTGCAAGTTAAACATGCCTAAGGCCTATAATAACCTGTACTGTGTGCAGTGTGTTCTGGAGCAGATCATACATGACAGTGATCAGGAACCCTATTATCAAGCGCCTCAGAGTAAGGGTGTTGATCTAGGATCAGTTTAGCCGTTTGCATCATAATAAATCATTATTATGGACAGGGAGGACCTGACCCTAGATCAGCACTTCTACTCTACAGTGTTTCTCAACCTCAGTTCTCTGGGTCCACCAGCCGTTTGACTGATGTCTGATTCACACTAAAGCAACGACCTGAACCGTTCTGGCTCTGATATTTTATCTTCACATGATCCTTTCCAACATGGTTTCAGCAGCTATGGTGGACGTGTCACCAGGCCAGTCCAGTACAGCTTGGCCCGGCCCGGCCCTGTGAATCAGACAATACTCCCAGCAAGCACACAACGTTCTGAGAACCATATGTTTCTTAGAGCTTAGTGAGAGCGTAGTTGTTCTGTGGTTATTTACCATACAACCTTCCCACAACTTCCTGGGAATGGTGCAGGATAGTTGTTTGGCGTTGGAACATTCTCAGCACATTTAATGAACTTGACAACAACAAAAACGTATTTTGGTATTTCATTACGTTAAGTATTTCAACGTTTCATATAAGTTCAAATACAGCTACATTTCATTTCAATGTTGGTAATGTTCTCCAACTGGTTTGACATTGGGAACGTTGTCACATAGTTCAGAGAAGTACGACGTGACAATTCATCTTGTTCCTGGAACTTCTCTTCTCAGAATGTTTGAAGAACGTTTCAGTTTTACTGGTCAGGAAACTATGGCTTCCTTCCCACAACCAATGTAAAACCAAAAACATACGTTCCTACAACTTCAAAGGAACCAAATGTGCTAGCTGGGCTGTATGTAATAGAATAGGCTGTAAAACAACTGGGTTGAGAAACAGATTCAGGCGGTTGAAACATTCAAAGCATTGCAGCATGAAAGACGACAACATAAAAGAGCACCCACAACTCTCAAATGGAATAGAGAACGCTATCCTTTCTATGAAGTAGATTTCTACCTGCAAGATTTGGAATGAATTGCCCCACCTAGTAGTCCTTCACCCATAGACTCTGGTTCTCAGGGTTGGCTAGTTGGCAAGCAGGAGGGGGAGGAGGGGGTGTGATTGTGAGTGTCGGTGTGGGTCTGTCTGCAAGATGAACTCTGGAAAATCAGCACTTTCTCCCTTAAAGGACAGTGTCCCCCGACACAGACATCCCGAAACTAGGAAGCCACCCCCAGGTAGACGTCTCAGGTCCTCAGCTTGAGGATGACGATGGCCAGGATGACGAAGAAAGTGTTCCAGCCCAGGGTGACAGCGAAGCCTCGCCACACCATCATCCTGGAGAGACCCCAGCCTGAGGGAGAGACGTCATCACATGATGTGTGTGTTGTGTCAGTTTGACATGGAAGCTCAGGTCCTACTGTGACGTGAAGATGAGACAGACAGACAGACAGACAGACAGACAGACAGACAGACAGACAGACAGACAGACAGACAGACAGACAGACAGACAGACAGACAGACAGACAGACAGACAGACAGACAGACAGACAGACAGACAGACAGAGAGACAGAGAGACAGAGAGACAGAGAGACAGAGAGACAGAGAGAGCAGGATATCTGTCCTCCACTGGAATCCCATGACTAAGTCGCGTGTGTCTGTCTGACTACTGCATTGTGAATCATTTAGAACACTGTGTGACTACTGGCATTGTGAATCATTTAGAACACTGTGTGACTACTGGCATTGTGAATCGTTTAGAACACTGTGTGACTACTGCATTGTGAATCATTTAGAACACTGTGTGACTACTGCATTGTGAATCATTTAGAACACTGTGTGACTACTGCATTGTGAATAGTTTAGAACACTGTGTGACTACTGGCACTGTGAATCATTTAGAACACTGTGTGACTACTGGCACTGTGAATCATTTAGAACACTGTGTGACTACTGGCATTGTGAATCATTTAGAACACTGTGTGACTACTGGCATTGTGAATCATTTAGAACACTGTGTGACTACTGCATTGTGAATCATTTAGAACACTGTGTGACTACTGCATTGTGAATCATTTAGAACATTGTGTGACTACTGGCATTGTGAATCATTTAGAACACTGTGTGACTACTGCATTGTGAATCATTTAGAACACTGTGTGACTACTGCATTGTGAATAATTTAGAACATTGTGTGACTACTGGCATTGTGAATCATTTAGAACACTGTGTGACTACTGCATTGTGAATAATTTAGAACACCGTGTGACTACTGGCATTGTGAATCATTTAGAACACCGTGTGACTACTGGCATTGTGAATCATTTAGAACACCGTGTGACTACTGGCATTGTGAATCATTTAGAACACCGTGTGACTACTGGCATTGTGAATCATTTAGAACACCGTGTGACTACTGGCATTGTGAATCATTTAGAACAGTCCACTGCTGATTCCGGACAAATCAGGTGTCTAAAGTCTCAGGTAACACATGTCTGTGTGTGTGTGTGTGTTAAGGGCTGACTCGGTGCAGACAGGAAATAAGCTTCAATGTACTGTGTTGTGTAGCTAATTGCTATTTGATAACGTGTGTGTGTGTGTGTGTGTGTGTGTGTGTGTGTGTGTGTGTGGTGTGTGTGTGTGTGTGTGTGTGTGTGTGTGTGTGTGTGTGTGTGTGTGTGTGTGTGTGTGTGTGTGTGTGTGTGTGTGTGTGTGTGTGTGTGTACCTCTGTACATGATGCATCGTAGGGCTTCAGAAGCGTAGGTCTGGGGCAGGGCCAGACTGATGTAACGTAGTGGATAGGGGATGCATTCCACAGGCCAGATTATACCTGTAGAGAGAGGAGGAAAGAGACTGTCTTAGAGAAAGAGAGAGCGACTTAGAGAAAGAGAGAGACTTAGAGAAAGAGAGAGACTTAGAGAAAGAGAGAGACTCAGAGAAAGAGAGAGACTTAGAGAAAGAGAGAGACTTAGAGAAGAGAGAGAGACTTAGAGAAAGAGAGAGACTTAGAGAAAGAGAGAGAGACTTAGAGAAAGAGAGAGACTTAGAGAAAGAGAGAGAGACTTAGAGAAAGAGAGAGACTTAGAGAAAGAGAGAGAGACTTAGAGAAAGAGAGAGACTTAGAGAAAGAGAGAGACTTAGAGAAAGAGAGAGAAACTTAGAGAAAGAGAGAGACTTAGAGAAAGAGAGAGACTTAGAGAAAAGAGAGAGACTTAGAGAAAGAGAGAGACTTAGAGAAAAGAGAGAGACTTAGAGAAAGAGAGAGAGACTTAGAGAAAGAAAGAGAGAGACTTAGAGAAAGAGAGAGAAACTTAGAGAAAGAGAGAGACTTAGAGAAAGAGAGAGACTTAGAGAAAGAGAGAGACTTAGAGAAAGAGAGAGAGACTTAGAGAAAGAGAGAGAGACTTAGAGAAAGAGAGAGACTTAGAGAAAGAGAGAGACTTAGAGAAAGAGAGAGACTTAGAGAAAGAGAGAGACTTAGAGAAAGAGAGAGACTTAGAGAAAGGGTTGAAAGAACTGAACTAGAATTTAACTGAATAACATTTCATTAAACTTCCTTGTGAGAACATGTAAGAGCTAATATTGTAGAATTACAAAATGACCCCCCCATAAAATACTACTGAGGTGTGTGTGTGTGGTGTGTGTGTGTGTGTGTGTGTGTGTGTGTGTGTGTGTGTGTGTGTGTGTGTGTGTGTGTGTGTGTGTGTGTGTGTGTGTGTGTGTGTGTGTGTGTGTGTGTGTGTGTGTGTGTGTGTGTGTGTGTGTGTGTGTGTGTGTGTGTGTGTGTGTGTGTGTGTGTGTGTGTGTGTGTGTGTGTGTGTGTGTGTAAGAAATCAAATAATATTAAGGGTATGTGAATTACTTTCAAAGACATTTAGAATAATTGAGATATTTTGTAATTGATAAGACAATTAGCTGAAAATACTCAAACACTCCCATGCATTTAACCGAGGCATTTGGAAATAGTTTTTGAAAAAACTTGCAAATAGTATGGGGGGGGGACGTTGAGGTAAAAGACAGTGTGTGAGTGACGTACCACTAACGATGAGGTTGAGGTAAAAGACAGTGTGTGAGTGTGGGACGTACCACTAACGATGAGGTTGAGGTAAAAGACAGTGTGTGAGTGTGGGACGTACCACTAACGATGAGGTTGGGGTAAAAGACAGTGTGTGAGTGTGGGACGTACCACTAACGATGAGGTTGGGGTAGAAGATACCAAGGGCAGCCTGGTTGGCGTTCTGTTCGTCATCGATGGCGGATGAGATGACCAGACCAAAGGAGATGCCAGTCACACCCTGCAGCCCAATCAGAGCTATAACCAACACCAGGCTCCCCTCATTAGGGATCTGGAGGGAGGGAGAGAGGCAGAGGGAGGGGGAGAGGAGGCGGAGGAGGGGAGGGGGAGAGGCAGAGGGAGGGGGAGAGGCAGAGGGAGGGGGAGAGGCAGAGGAGGGAGGGGAGAGGCAGGAGGGAGGGTGGAGAGGTAGAGGGGGAAGAGAGAGAGAGAGAGAGAGAGAGAGAGAGAGAGAGAGAGAGAGAGAGAATTAGAGTAAGAGAGAGAGAGAGAGAGAGAGAGAGAGAGAGAGAGAGAGAGAGAGAGAGAGAGAGAGAGAGAGAGAGAGAGAGAGAGAGAGAGAGAGAATTAGAGTAGAGAGAGAGAGAGAGAGAGAGAGAGAGAGAGAATTAGAGAGAGAGAGAGAGAAGAGAGAGAGAGAGAGAGAATTAGAGTGAGAGAGAGAGAGAGAGAGAATTAGAGAGAGAGAGAGAGAATTAGAGAGAGAGAGAGAGAGAATTAGAGTGAGAGAGAGAGAGAGAATTAGAGTGAGAGAGAGAAAGAGAGAGAGAGAGAGAGAGAGAGAGAGAGAGAGAGAGAGAGAGAGAGAGAGAGAGAGAGAGAGAGAGAGAGAGAGAGAGAGACAGAGAGAGAGAGAGAGAGAGAGACAGAGAGAGAATATGTTGGATGGGAGGAGACAGTAAAAAGTGAGAAAGACAGAAAAGGAGGGAAGGTAACAAGAGAGAGGAAGGTGAAAGAGCATGTCATGTTATTCAATGATATAGTGTCTGTTACATTGTCACAATACAGAGACCTGTGTGTGTGTGTGTGTGTGTGTGTGTGTGTGTGTGTGTGTGTGTGTGTGTGTGTGTGTGTGTGTGTGTGTGTGTGTGTGTGTGTGTGTGTGTGTGTGTGCGCGCGTGCGTATGCGTGTGCGTGTGTGTGTGTGTCTGTAGCTCAGTTGGTAGAGCATGGCGCTTGTAACGCCAGGGTAGTGGGTTCGATCCCCGGGACCACCCATACGTAGAATGTATGCACACATGACTGTAAGTCGCTTTGGATAAAAGCGTCTGCTAAATGGCATATATTATAAATGGCATATATTATTATTATTATATTATTATTATTATATTATTATCTGTCTCCACAGACAAGGTGTAAAAATAGACTGCAGGGAGAAAGCACATGGCTGCTCGGTTGCCACAGCAATCAAAGGCTGTTGTCGTGGTGATTCAGTAGTGATCCTTGGAGATGATGGACTCAGGTACTGGTAAGAATAGAAATATATACTCCAGACACCTCTTTGGACTATGTGGCGGCAGGGTAGCCTAGTTGGGGAGAGGCGGGACGCAAATGTCTCAACTGGCCAATGGCAGAGCGCCAGATTCAAATAAAATACTATAAAATTCAAACGTTTATTAAATCTCACATGTAAGATACTCAATTAAAGCTACACTCGTTGTGAATCCAGCCAACATGTCAGATTTTAAAAATGTTTTTTTTTTGGCGAAAGCATAAGAAGCTATTATCTGATAGCCTGAACCATCTGTAAACAAAGGAGTTAGCATATTACAACCCTGCAGGCGCTACACAAAACGCTGAAATAAAACACAAAACACGCATTACCTTTGACAAGCTTCTTTTGTTTGCACTCCAATATGTCCCATAAACATCACAATTGGTCCTTTTGTTCGATTAATTCCGTCCATATATATATCCAAAATGTCCATTTATAAAGCACGTTTGATCCAGAAAAGAACAGCTTACAAAAAAACGCAACGTCATTACAAAATATTTCAAAAGTTGCCTAAAAACTTGGCCAAAATATTTCAAACTACTTTTGTAATACAACTTTAGGTATTTTTAAACGTTAATAATCGATCAAATTGTAGACGGGGCAATCTGTGTTCAATACAGGAAGACAACAAACCAGCGCTACTTTTCATGTCTTGCGCAACTCTCAACAGTGTTACCCAGTTCCTAGGTAGCCTACTTCTTCATTGCACAAAGGAACAACCTCAACCAAATTCCAAAGACTGGTGACATCCAGTGGAAGCGGTAGGAACTGAAAACAGGTTCCTAAGAAATATCCCTGGGCAATTACAACTCAGGGAACAGAGAGAGAGAAAAAACATCTGAACAGAACAAAAATACTCAGACATGATTCAAACAGTTTTAGAAACTTCAGAGTGTTTTCTATCCAAATCTATATACTATGCATATCTGATATTCTTGGCATGAGTAGCAGGAAGTTGAAATTGGGCACGCTATTTATCCAAAAGTGAAAATTCTGCCCCCTAGCCCCAAGAGGCTTTAGAGCGTTGGACTAGTAACCGCAAGGTTGCAAGTTCAAATCCCCGAGCTGACAAGGTACAAATCTGTCGTTCTGCCCCTGAACAGGCAGTTAACCCACTAGGCCGTCATTGAAAATAAGAATTTGTTCTTAATAACCTCTTAAGGATCAATGTCACGCTTCTCCTTTATAGCATGAGAGATACTTTTCCTGTCTCAGCCTCCAGTATTTATGCTGCAGTAGTTTATGTGTCGGGGGGCTAGGGTCAGTTTGTTTATCTGGAGTACTTCTCCTGTCCTATTCAGGTGTCCTGTGTGAATCTCCTCTAATTCCTTTGATTTTCTTTTCTCTCTCGGAGGACCTGAGCCCTAGGACCATGCCCCAGGACTACCTGACATGATGACTCCTTGCTGTCCCCAGTCCACCTGGCCATGCTGCTGCTCCAGTTTCAACTGGCCTGGGCCCTAGGACCATGTCCCAGGACTACCTGACATGAGGACTCCTTGCTGTCCCCAGTCCACCTGGCCATGCTCCTGCTCCAGTTTCAACTGTTCTGCCTTACTATTATTCAACCATGCTGGTCATTTATGAACATTTGAACATCTTGGCCACGTTCTGTTATAATCTCCACCCGGCACAGCCAGAAGAGGACTGGCCACCCCACATATGCTCTCTCTAATTCTCTCTTTCTTTCTCTCTCTCGGAGGACCTGAGCCCTAGGACCGTGCCCCAGGACTACCTGACATGATGGCTCCTTGCTGTCCCCAGTCCACCTGACTGTGCTGCTGCTCCAGTTTCAACTGTTCTGCCTTATTGTTATTTGACCATGCTGGTCATTTATGAACATTTGAACATCTTGGTCATGTTCTGTTATAATCTCTACCCGGCACAGCCAGAGGACTGGCCACCCCACATAGCCCGGTTCCTCTCTAGGTTTCTTCCTAGGTTTTGGCCTTTCTAGGGAGTTTTTCCTAGCCACCGTGCTTTTACACCTGCATTGTTTGCTGTTTGGGGTTTTAGGCTGGGTTTCTGTACAGCACTTTGAGATATCAGCTGATGTACGAAGGGCTATATAAATAAATTTGATTTGATTTTGATTTGATACTTTATTTATTTTATAAAACGTTGCAATAATTTATAGCTTTTAAATAGACACATTCTTTTCTCCTCTACCTTGGATTTTCTTTTTTTTACCATAAATCTCAATATAATCTGGCAGCGTAATTACATTTAAAAACGTTTCTTCAACACTGTGTTAGAAAAATGAAAGTAAAAGAATGTGAAAGATTTGAACCCAGGTCTGGAAAGGTCAACCTGAGGTCAACTGATGAATAGAAACTTCAGACTCCATTGATTGTCGATAGGCACGTGGATGGAACTGTTGTTGGGTGACATTTAGCATTAATTGTTTGGTGTGTGAGACATTTTATTTTTTTAAACTAGGCAAGTCAGTTATATTCTTCAAGAAGACATGGGTGTATCATTCATTTTTAAACAAAACACATGGATGTGGAAAACACAGAATGTCCCTTCAACATTTTACTAATTAAACTTGACCTGCTTCCCCTTCTTCTGAACTATTTCTCAATTTACAGTATCAGTGCAGTACCACCAAGCGGCCACTAGATGGAGGTGTAGGACCACTACATAAGGTAATGCAGGGTAACGTACCGTGTGGTATTGAAGTAGTCGAGCCAGAACTCGGGTTCTGCAGCCACAGAGGAGCTTTTGAAATCAACTCTGCATTACAATTCAACATCTCTGCCTGACTATCCCCCATATTCCCTAACACTCCACAATATACACATCTCCACAGTCACACCGTGCTGCTCAGTGTGTGTACAACACCATATATACATCTCCACAGTCACACCGTGCTGCTCAGTGTGTGTACAACACCATATATACATCTCCACAGTCACACCGTGCTGCTCAGTGTGTGTACAACACCATATATACATCTCCACAGTCACACCGTGCTGCTCAGTGTGTGTACAACACCATATATACATCTCCACAGTCACACCGTGCTGCTCAGTGTGTGTACAACACCATATATACATCTCCACAGTCACACCGTGCTGCTCAGTGTGTGTACAACACCATATATACATCTCCACAGTCACACCGTACATCTCCACAGTGCTCAGTGTGTGTACAACACCATATATACATCTCCACAGTCACACCGTTCTGCTCAGTGTGTGTACAACACCATATATACATCTCCACAGTCACACCGTGCTGCTCAGTGTGTGTACAACACCAGTGGCACAGGGATGTTCAATCATTCAGGAGTCATGATAAGCCTTGCTGATGAAGACGGATGGAGGCTGCTGTGTATGTGTGTGTGTGTCTGTGTGCTTGTGTGTGTGTGTGTGTTTGTATGTGTGTATGGGTGTGTGTCTACGTGTGTGTGTGTGTGTGTGTGTGTGTGTGTGTGTGTGTGTGTGTGTGTGTGTGTGTGTGTGTGTGTGTGTGTGTGTGTGTGTGTGTGTGTGTGTGTGTGTGTGTGTGTGTGTGTGTGTGTGTGTGTGTGTGTGTATGGGTGTGTGTCTACGTGTGTGTGTGTGTGTGTGTGGTGTGTGTTTGTATGTGTGTATGGGTGTGTGTCTACGTGTGTGTGTGTGTGTTTGTATGTGTGTATGGGAGTGTGTCTACGTGTGTGTGTGTGTGTGTTTGTATGTGTGTATGGGTATGTGTCTACGTGTGTGTGTGTGTGTGTGTGTGTGTATGGGAGTGTGTGTGTGTGTGTGTGTGTGTTTGTATGTGTGTATGGGTATGTGTCTACGTGTGTGTGTGTGTGTGTTTGTATGTGTATATGGGTGTGTGTCTACGTGTGTGTGTTTGTATGTGTGTATGGGTGTGTGTCTACGTGTGTGTGTGTGTGTGTGTTTGTATGTGTGTATGGGTGTGTGTCTATGTGTGTGTGTGTGTGTGTATTGTATGGGTGTGTGTCTACGTGTGTGTGTGTGTGTGTGTCTTTGTGCCTGTGTGTGTGTGTGTGTGTTTGTGTGTGTGTGTGTGTGTGTGTGTCTACGTGTGTGTTTGTGTTACCTTGAAGACGAGCAGCATTAAGAGCAGTAGTAGAATGACCTGGATACTGATGACAAACAGCTGGGAGATGAGATGGGCCAGCACTGTCTCCAACGAACTAACACCTGGAGAGAGAGAGGAGACAGAGAGAGAGAGAACGAAGGAGAGTGAAATAGAGGAGAGGACAAAATGGAGGGAGAGAGAGAGAGAGAGGAGACAGCGAGAGAGAGAACGAAGGAAAGAGTGAAATAGAGGAGAGAGGAGAAAGTGACGGAGAGAGAGAGAGGAGACAGCGAGAGAGAGAACGAAGGAGAGAGTTAAATAGAGGAGAGGAGAAAGTGACGGAGAGAGAGAGAGGAGACAGCGAGAGAGAGAACGAAGGAGAGAGTGAAATAGAGGAGAGAAAGGGGGGAGGAGAGAGAGAGAGAGGAGACAGCGAGAGAGAGAACGAAGGAGAGAGTGAAATAGAGGAGAGGAGAAATGGAGGGAGAGAGAGAGAGAGGAGACAGCGAGAGAGAGAACGAAGGAGAGAGTTAAATAGAGGGAAAGAGAGAGAGGGAGAGAGAGGAGACAGAGAAAGAGAGTATGAAGAACAGAGTGAAATAGAGGAGAAGGGAGAGAGAGAGAACAAAGGAGAGAGTGAAATAGAGGAGAGAGGAGAAAGGGAGGGAGAGAGAGAGGGAGATAATAGTGGGACAGGAGAAAAGGACTAAGAAGGTGGGGAGAAGATAATTTAATGTTCTGACAAACTGGCCCATGGTGATTTTAACCAGATCTTCTGATTATTGGTCAGGATAATCCACCTCCCCCTAGTGGTCTGTACTGGTCACTACATAGATAATGACCACAAACTGTCAATGCATTTAAAAATGGAACCATATTCCCTATATCCAAGCCAGTTCCACTGTGTTTTGTCATTGTTCCCCTCTAATCAGGGACTGATTTAGACCTGGGACACCAGGTGGGTGATTCCCTTCTAATCAGGGACTGATTTAGACCTGGGACACCAGGTGGGTGATTCCCCTCTCATCAGGGACTGATTTAGACCTGGGACACCAGGTGGGTGATTCCCCTCTAATCAGGGACTGGTTTAGACCTGGGACACCAGGTGGGTGATTCCCCTCTAATCAGGGACTGGTTTAGACCTGGGACACCAGGTGGGTGATTCCCTTCTAATCAGGGACTGGTTTAGACCTGGGACACCAGGTGGGTGATTCCCCTCTAATCAGGGACTGGTTTAGACCTGGGACACCAGGTGGGTGATTCCCCTCTAATCAGGGACTGGTTTAGACCTGGGACACCAGGTGGGTGATTCCCCTCTAATCAGGGGCTGGTTTAGACCTGGGACACCAGGTGGGTGATTCCCCTCTAATCAGGGACTGGTTTAGACCTGGGACACCAGGTGGGTGATTCCCCTCTAACCAGGGACTGGTTTAGACCTGGGACACCAGGTGGGTGATTCCCCTCTAACCAGGGACTGGTTTAGACCTGGGACACCAGGTGGGTGATTCCCCTCTAATCAGGGACTGGTTTAGACCTGGGACACCAGATGGGTGATTCCCCTCTAATCAGGGACTGGTTTAGACCTGGGACACCAGGTGGGTGATTCCCCTCTAATCAGGGACTGGTTTAGACCTGGGACACCAGGTGGGTGATTCCCCTCTAATCAGGGACTGGTTTAGACCTGGGACACCAGGTGGGTGATTCCCCTCTAATCAGGGACTGGTTTAGACCTGGGACACCAGGTGGGTGATTCCCCTCTAATCAGGGACTGGTTTAGACCTGGGACACCAGGTGGGTGATTATCTAACCAGGGACTGGTTTAGACCTGGGACACCAGGTGGGTGATTCCCCTGAATCAGGGACTGGTTTAGACCTGGGACACCAGGTTTTGTCCTAATCAGGGACTGGTATAGACCTGGGACACCAGGTGGGTGATTCCCATTAATCAGGGACTGGTTTAGACCTGGGACACCAGGTAGTGATTCCCACTAAATCAGGGACTGGGTGACCATTGGGACACCAGTCTGTTATCGACTCTAATCAGGAACTGGTTTAGACCTGGGACACCAGGTGGGTGATTCCCAGCATCAGGGACTGGTTTAGTCCCTCCTTCCTCTCTATCACAAAGGACAGAGACACCAGGTGGGTGATTCCACTGCCAGGGACTGATGCTTTAGACCTGGGACACCAGGGGGTGAGAATCAGGGACTGGAAGGGACCTGGGACACCAGGTGGGTGCAAGAGGGAGAAGAAGGGAAGGGAGAGAATGAGGGGAGAGAGACCAGGAGGGACTGGTTTAGACCTGGGACACCAGGTGGGTGATATTAATGGGGAATAGCCCGGGGATATAGATGGAGTTTTGTCCGGGGGATAGATAACAGGGGGCAGGGGAGACACTTGGGCCCTTGACAGTAGTGAAAATAGGGTGATAGGGTGCCATTTGGAACACAGTCTGTTAGAGAATGAACCTCTTACCTGCAACCCAGCACCTGTCCATTAGTCCCTCCTTCCTCTCTATCACAAAGGACAGAGGGTCAAGCCCACTGCCAGGTAGAACGTGATGCTGGGGGAGAGAGAGAAGGGGAGGAGAGAATGAGGGGGGGAGAAGGGAGGGGAGAGAAGCGAAGGGTGGGGGAGAGGGAAGGGAGGGGGAAGAGAGAAGGGAGGGGAGAGAGAAGAGAAGGGAGGGGGAGAGAGATGGAGGGAGGGGGAGAGAGAAGGGAGGGTGAGAGAGTGAAGGGAGTATGAGAGAGAGAAAGAAGGGTGAGAGGGGGAGGGGGAGAGAGAGAAGGGAGGGGGAGAGAGAGGAGGGGGAGAGAGAAGGGAGGGGAGAGAGAGAAGGGAGGGGGAGAGAGAGAAGGGAGGGGGAGAGAGCGAAGGGAGGGGGAGAGAGAGAAGGGAGGGGGGGAGAGAGCGAAGGGAGGGGGAGAGAGAGAAGGGAGGGGAGAGAGAGGGGGGAGAGAGAGAAGGGGGGAGAGAGAGAAGGGAGGGGGAGAGAGAGAAGGGAGGGGGAGAGAGAGAAGGGAGGGGGAGAGAGAGAAGGGAGGGGGGAGAGAGAAGGGAGAGAGAGAGAAGGGAGGGGGAGAGAGAGAAGGGAGGGGGAGAGAGAGAAGGGAGGGGGAGAGAGAGAAGGGAGGGGGGAGAGAGAAGGGAGGGGGAGGGGAGAGAGAAGGGAGGGGGAGAGAGAGAAGGGAGGGGGAGAGAGAGAAGGGAGGGGGGGGAGAGAAGGGAGGGGGAGAGAGAGGGAGGGGGGAGAGAGAGAAGGGAGGGGGAGAGAGAGAAGGGAGGGGGAGAGAGAGAAGGGAGGGGGAGAGAGAGAAGGGAGGGGGAGAGAGAGAAGGGAGGGGGGAGAGAGAGAAGGGAGGGGGGGGAGAAGAGGGGGAGAGAGGAAGGGGAGAGAGAGAGAAGGGAGGGGGAGAGAGAGAAGGGAGGGGGAGAGAGAGAGAAGGGAGGGGGGAGAAGGGAGGGGGAGAGAGAGAAGGAGGGGGAGAGAGAGAGAAGGGAGGGGGGGAGAGAGAAGGGAGGGGGAGAGAGAGAAGGGAGGGGGAGAGAGAGAAGGGAGGGGGGAGAGAGAGAAGGGAGGGGGGGAGAGAGAGAAGGGGGGGGGAGAGAGGGAGGCGGAGAGAAGGGAGGGGGAGAGAGAGAAGGGAGGGGGAGAGAGAGAAGGGAGGGGGGAGAGAGAGGAGGGGGAGAGGAGAAGGGAGGGGAGAGAGAGAAGGAGGGAGGAGAGAGAGAGAGAGAGAGGGAGGGGGAGAGAGAGAAGGGAGGGGGAGAGAGAGAAGGGAGGGGGAGAGAGAGAAGGGAGGGGGGAGAGAGAAGGGAGGGGAGAGAGAGGAGAGAGAGAAGGGAGGGGGAGAGAGAGAAGGGAGGGGGAGAGAGAGAAGGGAGGGGGAGAGAGAGAGAAGGGAGGGGGAGAGAGAGAAGGGATGGGGGAGAGAGAAGGGAGGAGGGAGAGAGAGAAGGGGGGGGAGAGAGAAGGAGGAGGGGAGAGAGAAGAGAAGGGAGGGGGAGAGAGAGAAGGGAGGGGGAGAGAGAGAAGGGAGGGGGAGAGAGAGTAGGAGGGGGAGAGAGAGAAGGGAGAGAGAAGGGGGGAGAGAGAGAAGGGAGGGGGAGAGAGAGAGAAGGGAGGGGGAGAGAGAGAAGGGAGGGGGAGAGAGAGAAGGGAGGGGGAGAGAGAGAAGGGAGGGGGAGAGAGAGAAGGGAGGGGGGAGAGAGAGAAGGGAGGGGGAGAGAGAGAGAAGGGAGGGGGAGAGAGAGAAGGGAGGGGGGAGAGAGAGAAGGGAGGGGGGAGAGAGAGTAGAAGGGAGGGGGAGATAGGAGAGACAAGGAAAGCAGGAAAAGAGAGGATAAAGAGAGAACTACAGCTTCGTCTCAGTAAAGCTGACTAGGTTCAGACGTGGACTGAATCTCTACCTCAGAACGGCGCCCGGCGTCACAAACGTGGTGAAGTCTGAGTTCATGCTGCCATAGATGGGCTCCTCAAACTGGAAAGAAAAACGTGACAAAGATAAATAGTCAGTAGAATATTTTCCTCCCAGAGTGCATCTGTGTATTGATCAGGGACCAGTGGAACGGACCACGGTTATACATTCAATAACACAGGCTACATCACAGTCCTTCAGAAGGAATAGGTGCGACTCTCGCTCACATTTAAGAACATACTTAATCTAATTTGAGTTAAAATCATGACGTTTCAACCTTCAATGGCCCTCGTCAGAATCAATGGTCTTGGCAAGACAACAACATGTTGCTATAGCATAAGGCATCAAGGCTAGTGGATGGGGGTTAGCATCAAGGCTAGTGGATGGGGATGGCAAAATACTATCAACATGTTGCTATAGCATAAGGAAGCTAGGTTAGCATCAAGGCTAGTGGATGGGGATGGCAAAATACTATCAACATGTTGCTATAGCATAAGGAAGCTAGGTTAGCATCAAGGCTAGTGGATGGGGATGGCAAAATACTATCAACATGTTGCTATAGCATAAGGAAGCTAGGTTAGCATCAAGGCTAGTGGATGGGGATGGCAAAATACTATCAACAGAGTGTGATCCACCCATACGTAGAATGTATGCACACATGACTGTAAGTCGCTTTGGATAAAAGCGTCTGCTAAATGGCATATATTATTATATATTATTATTATTATTATCCCCAAATAGCACCCTATTCCCGACATAGTGCACTACTTTTGACCAGAGCCTTATGGGAATAGGGTGCCTTTAAGGGTGCAGTGAGTGTTTTAAGGGGTTATTGTTGTCCTACCTTGACAGGAAGAGAGACCAGGTAAGACATACTCCCCATCTTATACTGGACGAAGTCCTGGGGAGGGAACAGACTGTTTCACTTCACTACTGGATGTATCTTTATCAACAGCTGGGCTGCATCTCAACAGTCTGAACACTCTACTTCAACAGCTGGGCTGCACCTCAACAGTCTGAACACGCTACTTCAATAGCTGGGCTACATCTCAACAGTCTGAACAAGCTACTTCAACAGCTGGGCTGCATCTCAACAGTCTGAACAAGCTACTTCAATAGCTGGGCTACATCTCAACAGTCTGAACAAGCTACTTCAATAGCTGGGCTGCATCTCAACAGTCTGAACAAGCTACTTCAACAGCTGGGCTGCATCTCAACAGTCTGAACAAACAACAGCTGGGTTGCATCTCAACAGTCTGAACAATGACTTCAACAGCTGGGCTGCATCTCAACAGTCTGAACAAGCTACTTCAACAGCTGGGCTGCATCTCAACAGTCTGAACAAGCTACTTCAACAGCTGGGCTGCATCTCAACAGTCTGAACAAGCTACTTCAACAGCTGGGTTGCATCTCAACAGTCTGAACAAGTGACTTCAACAGCTGGGCTGCATCTCAACAGTCTGAACAAGCTTCTTCAACAGCTGGGCTGCATCTCAACAGTCTGATCAAGCTACTTCAACAGCTGGGCTGCATCTCAACAGTCTGAACAAGCTACTTCAACAGCTGGGCTGCATCTCAACAGTCTGAACAAGTGACTTCCTCACCTCGTCACATTTCATTAATCTGCATTGATGTAAAAAAGAAGTGGACAGGTTGAAAGCGATGATCCAGAGGCAGGTCTCTAAGGAGGTAGGCATTTCTAGCAGGCATTGATTTGCCATGTTACTTTCATCCATGGTGTTTTTAGATCAGTCCAGATGAGCAGAACAGAGAACGACCCTGCTGCCATGCAGTCAGTGTGTATTACACTAGATAAAGATATCATCTGTATGAGGTTTTGAAAGCCAGACGGCACCATTAAACAATAAGGCTTCGTTCACATTGAAGAAAGAGCAGGTAGATCTGCAGGGTGGAAACAACAGGGAACTCTGGTTGTACCTCAAAGGCATCTGCTAGTTTCTTCTGAAGCATCATGGCGATCTGTTGATCTGGTGACAAAAACACACTACGAGGTGAAAACAATGGCATCATTATCAAGTCTATTATCGCTTGAAAAAACACTTTTGATTGATCAATTTAATAAACATTTAAAAAAATATCTCAAGATGAATCATCATTAAAATGCCTTTTCCAATCTCCATCATTTGGGAGATAAACCATCATTCAGAAGGCCCACACAGTTACACTACCACCTAGTGGTCATTTTCACACACAACGTATCTATTCCATGGTATTGTATTGTATTGTATTGTATTGTATTGTATTGTATTGTATTGTATTGTATTGTATTGTATTGTATTGTATTGTATTCCATTGTATTGTATTGTATTCCATTGTATTGTATTGTATTCCATTGTATTGTATTGTATTGTATTGTATTCCATTGTATTGTATTGTATTGTATTGTATTGTATTGTATTGTATTGTATTCCATTGTATTGTATTGTATTCCATTGTATTGTATTGTAATATATTGTATTCTATTATAATTCTACTCTAGTCTCTCTAAGGGTGAATTATTTCACACATTGACAAATGCCAACAGACTGCGGAGTGAAAGCTTACTGGTCAGGTCCAACCAGACGTGCACCGACCCTCCATCCACCACCTCCTTAGAGACCTGCCTCTGGATCATCCTGCACAATACAACACAGAACAGACATGATACAGTAAGGATCCTGTATAACACAACACACACCACAGAGACATGATACAGTAAGGATCCTGTATAACACAACACAGAACAGACATGATACAGTAAGGATCCTGTATAACACAACACAGAGACATGATACAGTAAGGATCCTGTATAACACAACACAGAGACATGATACAGTAAGGATCCTGTATAACACAACACAGAACAGACATGATACAGTAAGGATCCTGTATAACACAACACAGAGACATGATACAGTAAGGATCCTGTATAACACAACACAGAACAGACATGATACAGTAAGGATCCTGTATAATACAACACAGAACAGACATGATACAGTAAGGATCCTGTATAACACAACACACACCACAGAGACATGATACAGTAAGGATCCTGTATAACACAACTCAACCCACCGAACAGACATGATACAGTAAGGATCCTGTATAATACAACACACACCACAGAACAGACATGATACAGTAAGGATCCTGTATAATACAACACACACCACAGAACAGACATGATACAGTAAGGATCCTGTATAATACAACACACACCACAGAACAGACATGATACAGTAAGGATCCTGTATAATACAACACACACCACAGAACAGACATGATACAGTAAGGATCCTGTATAATACAACACACACCACAGAACAGACATGATACAGTAAGGATCCTGTATAATACAACACACACCACAGAACAGACATTACTGTATAATACAACAACACAGTAAAAGACAAATCAACAGAAAGACAGGATACAGAACAGAAGAGAAGAGAACAGAAGAGAGGTAAGAGAAAGAGAGGAGAAGAGAGGAGAGGAGAGGAGAGAAGAGAGGAGAAGAGAGGAGAGGAGAGGAAGGAGAGAAGAGAAGAGAAGAGAGGAGAAGAGAGGAGAAGATCCTGTATAATACAACACAGAACAGACATGATACAGTAAGGATCCTGTATAATACAAGAGGAGAAGAGAACAGAAGAGACAGACAGAAGAGAAAGAAGAGGACAGAACAGAACAGAACAGACATGATACAGTAAGGATCCTGTATAATAGAGAAGAGAGGAGAAGAGAAGAGAGGAGAAGAGAGGGAACACAGAAGAGACAGAACAGAAGATACAGTAAGGATCCTGTATAATACAACAGAGGGAGGAGAAGAGAAGAGAAGAGAACACAGAACAGACATGAGGAGAAGAGAACAGAAGAGAAGAGAGGAGAGGAGAAGAGAAGAGAGGAGAAGAGAGGGGAGGAGAAGAGAGGAGAAGAGAACAGAAGAGAAGAGAGGAGAAGAGAGGAGAGGAGAACAGAAGAGAGGAGAAGAGAAGAGAAGAGAGGAGAAGAGAAGAGAGGAGAAGAGAGGTGAAGAGAAGAGAAGAGAAGAGGAGAGGAGAGGAGAAGAGAACAGAAGAGAGGAGAAGAGAGGAGAAGAGAAGAGAGGAGAAGACAGACAGTATGAGGAGACAGAATGAAGAGAAGAGAAGAGAAGAGGAGAGGAGAAGAAAACAGAAGAGAGGAGAGGAGAAGAGAAGAGAGGAGAAGAGAGGAGAAGAGAGGAGAAGAGAACAGAACAGAAGAGAAGAGAGGAGAAGAGAGGAGAAGAGAAGAGAGGAGAAGAGAACACAGAAGAGAAGAGAGGAGAGAGAGGGGAGGAGAAGAGAAGAGAGGAGAAGAGAGGAGAAGAGAGGAGAAGAGAACACAGAACAGACAGATACAGTAAGGATCCTGTATAACACAACACACACAGAAAGAAGGGGAGGAGAAGAGAAGAGAGGAGAAGAGAGGAGAAGAGAAGGAGAAGAGAACAGAACAGACAACAGACCACAGAACAGACATGATACAGAAAGGATAGGAGAAGAGAACAGAAGAGAGGAGAAGAAGAGAAGAGATGAGAAGAGAAGAGAGGAGGATCCAGAACAGAGAGAGAAGAGGAGAAGAACAGACACCACAGAGAACAGAGATGATAATAAGGATCCTGTATAAGGAGAAGACACACCAGACACAGAACAGACATGATACAGTAAGGATCCTGTAGGAGAAACACAGGAGAAGAGAACAGAAGAGAAGAGAGGAGAGGACCAGAGAGGTAGAGAAGAGAAGAGAATAGAAGAGAAGAGAAGAGAAGACAGAGAGAGGAGACATGAGAAGAGTAAGAAGAGAGAAGAGAAGATGATACAGTAAGGAGGAGGAGAGGAGAAGAGAACAGACAGAGAGGACAGACATGATACAGAAGAAGGAGAAGAGAACAGAACACAACAGACAGAGAACAGAAGATGATACAGTAAGGATCCTGTAGGAGAAGAGAAGAGAGGAGAAGACACAGAGAAGAGACATGGGAGGAGTAAGGATCCTGTATAATACAACACACACAGAAGAGAACAGAACAGACATAAGGATCCTGTATAATACAGAGATCCTGTATAATACAACACAGAAGGGGAGGAGAAGAGAAGAGAGGAGAAGATAGAAGATCCTGAGGAGAAGAAACAGAACACAGACACAGAACAGACATGATACAGTAAGGATCCTGTATAAGAGACAACACACACCACAGAGACAGACATGATACAGTAAGGATCCTGTATAATACAACACACAGAACAGAACAGACATGATACAGTAAGAGATCCTGTATAATAGAAACAGAAGACAGAACAGACATGATACAGTAAGGAGGAGAAGAGAACAGAACAGAAGAGAAGAGACACACCAGAGGAGAAGACAGACATGAATAGAACAGAAGGATCCTGTATAAGGAGAAGAGAAGAGACAGAAGAGACAGAGAGAGGAGAAGAGACCTGAACAGAAGAGAGAACAGACAGAGAAGAGAAGAGAATCCTGGAGAAGAGAAGAGAAGAGAGGAGAACAGACATGATACAGTAAGGATCCTGTATAACACAACACACACCACAGAACAGACATGATACAGTAAGGATCCTGTATAATACAACACAGAGAACAGACATGATACAGAAGGATCCTGTATAATACAACACAGAACAGAACAGAACAGGAAAGATCCTGAGAAGACAACAGGAGAAGAGAACAGAACAGACATGATAGAGAGTAAGGATCCTGTAGAAGGAGAAACAGGAGAACAGAACAGAACAGAAGAGGATCCTGATAATACAACACAGAACAGAGATGAGAAGAGCAACAGAAGAGAAGAGAGGAGAGAGAAGAGAGGAGAAGAGAAGAGAGGAGAAGAGAGGAGAAGAGAGGAGAAGAGAACAGAACAGAAACAGAAGAGAGAGAAGAGAGAGACAGAAGAGAAGTAAGAAGGAGAAGAGAACAGAACAGAAGAAGACAGGAGAAGAGAAGAGAGGAGAAGAGAGAAGAAGAAGAGAAGAGAACAGAGAGAGAGAGAAGAGAAGAGAAGAGAAGAGAGAGAAGAGAACAGAAGAGAAGAGAGGAAGAGAAGAGAAGAGAGAGAAGAGGTGAAGAGAAGAGAAGAGGAGAGAAGAGAACAGAAGAGAAGAAGAGAAGAGAAGAGAAGAAGAGAAGAGAGGAGAAAGAGGTGAAGAGAAGAGAAGAGAAGAGAAGAGAAGAGAACAGAAGAGAAGAGAAGAGAAGAGAGGAGAAGAGAAGAGAGGAGAAGAGAACAGAACAGAAGAGAAGAGAGGAGAAGAGAGAAGAGAGGAGAGAGAGAGAGAGAAGAGAGGAGAAGAGAGGAGAAGAGAACAGAACAGAAGAGAGGAGAAGAGAGGAGAAGAGAAGAGAAGAGAGAGAGAGAAGAGAAGAGAGGAGAAGAGAACAGAAGAGAACAGAAGAGAGAGAGAGAAGAGAAGAGAAGAGAGAGAAGAGAGGAGAAGAGAACAGAAGAGAAGAAGAGAAGAGAAGAGAGGAGAAGAGAGGAGAGAGAAGAAGAGAACAGAGAGAGAGAGGAGAGGAGAAGAGAAGAGAGAGAAGAAGAGAGAAGAGAGAGAGGAGAAGAGAGGAGAAGAGAGAAGAGAGAAGAGGAGAAGAGAAGAGAGGAGAAGAGAACAGAAGAGAAGAGAGGAGAGGAGAGAAGAGAGGAGAAGAGAACAGAAGAGAAGAGAGAGGAGAGAGAGAAGAAGAAGAGAGAAGAGAAGAGAGGAGAAGAGAACAGAAGAGAAGAGAAGAGGAGAGAGGAGAAGAGAGGAGAAGAGAGGAGAAGAGAGGAGAAGAGAGAGAAGAGAGGAGAAGAGAACAGAACAGAAGAGAGGAGATGAGAAGAGAGGAGAAGAAGAGAGGAGAGAGAGAGAAGAGAAGAGAGGAGAAGAGAAGAGAAGAGAAGAGAGAGGAGAAGAGAACAGAAGAGAAGAGAGGAGAAGAGAAGAGAGGAGAAGAGAGGAGAAGAGAAGAGAGGAGAAGAGAGAGAGAGAGAGAGAGAAGAGAGAGAGAGGAGAAGAGAGAGGAGAGAGAAGAGAGAGAGAAGAGAGAAGAGAAGAGAGGAGAGAGAAGGAGAAGAGAGAGGAGAAGAGAAGAGAGGAGAGAGGAGAGAGAAGAGAGAGAAGAGAGAAGAGAGGAAGAGAAGAGAAGAGAAGAGAGGAGAAGAGAAGAGAGGAGAGGAGAAGAGAGGAGAAGAGAAGAGAGGAGAGAGAAGAGAGGAGAGGAGAAAGAGAGAAGAGAGAAGAGAAGAGAGAGGAGAAGAGAGGAGAAGAGAAGAGAGGAGAAGAGAGAGAGAGAGAGAAGAGAGAGAAGAACAGAAAGAGGAGAAGAGAAGAAGAGAGGAGAAGAGAACAGAAAGAAGAGAGAGAGAAGAACAGAAGAACAAGGTAAGAAGATGAGACTAGACTAGAGACAGGTCCAGAGGTAGGTCTCACCTCTTGGTCAGGTAGCTGGTAAAATTCTTTCCAAACCCGATGACGGCCCAGTACTCTCCGTTATAGGCCCCTGCAAAAGCCTCAGCATGGGACAGGTTCACCTAGGGCAGGGAGGGACAGGGGACACCATCAGTGACTATAGCTAGGTCTTAAATTACACCCTATTCCTCCATCTAGTGGACTAAGTCTGACCAGCAGGACAGTGTTACACCCTATTCCTCCATCTAGTGGACTAAGTCTGACCAGGAGGACAGTGTTACACCCTATTCCTCCATATAGTGGACTACTTCCCAGTGAGCAGGGTCCAATGCCTTTGTCCATTGATGTTGAAATTTGGTCCGTCTGCCCTGGCTTTGATTTCAACAACCACAGACAACGTTTTCTGGTCACCTCTGTACACGCCTCAATCTGGTCCCAATAAAGTATACTGTACAGCACTGCACTGTACTCTATTGTACTGTCCAAACTTGTGAAACAGACATTATGATTGGTTAAGATTTGGTCCGGTTCAGACCAATCAAATGTGGTTTTTATTTGGGGGCGGAGCTCATTAGAATAATGTTCATTTTCAGATTTACATTTTGGTAATTCAGCAGACGCTCTTATCCAGAGAGACTTTCAGTCAGAGCATTCAACTAAGGTACATAAACAATCACACATCACAGTCAAAGCAAGAAAAAATGCACCTTGTTTAAATAAAGGTTACATTTCTTTTTTTTAAGTCCTAAAGAGATTTACAAGGTTATCAAAACGTCACCCCAGGGTAAGAATACACGAAACACAGCCCTTATTCGAAGTGTTTCTAAAATCCACTATGGGAAAAATGAATGGTGGAAAAATGATTGGAACCATTTCCCTGTTTGACCGCTAGGTTTTATGGGTATTATGACTCATAATGTGGTACTCTATACATCTTTTAGACGTAATTTTGCTCACGGGATTTTGACAAGGAGGACAGTGTGGTAGATACGCAAACTGTTTCGTCGTACTGTAATAACAAAACACACAATTCCTTTTAAAGGTGGATTATGGGAGTTGGCTCTGAAAGTGCTTTTGCTTGGCTTGTTTCTGTACAGCACGTACTGTAGGTCCTTCTGTAGCTCAGTTGGTAGAGCATGGCGCTTGTAACGCCAGGGTAGTGGGTTCGATCCCCGGGACCACCCATACGTAGAATGTCTGCACACATGACTGTAAGTCGCTTTGGATAAAAGCGTCTGCTAAATGGCATATAATATATATATAACAAGTCCTTGGCTTGTTTCTGTACAGCACGTACTGTAATAACAAAACACACAAGTCCTTGGCTTGTTCCTGTACAGCACGTACTGTAATAACAAAACACACAAGTCCTTGGCTTGTTTCTGTACAGCACGTACTGTAATAACAAAACACACAAGTCCTTGGCTTGTTCCTGTACAGCACGTACTGTAATAACAAAACACACAAGTCCTTGGCTTGTTCCTGTACAGCACGTACTGTAATAACAAAACACACAAGTCCTTGGCTTGTTCCTGTACAGCACGTACTGTAATAACAAAACACACAAGTCCTTGGCTTGTTCCTGTAATACTGTAATAACAAAACACACAAGTCCTTGGCTTGTTCCTGTACAGCACGTACTGTAATAACAAAACACACAAGTCCTTGGCTTGTTCCTGTACAGCACGTACTGTAATAACAAAACACACAAGTCCTTGGCTTGTTTCTGTACAGTACGTACTGTAATAACAAAACACACAAGTTCTTGGCTTGTTCCTGTACAGACACACAGCACATGAACATGCTTTTGCTTGGCTTGTTCCTGTACAGACACACTGCACATGAACGTGCTTTTCCTTGGCTTGTTCCTGTACAGACACACAGCACATGAATGTGCTTTTCCTTGGCTTGTTCCTGTACAGACACTCAGCACATGAACGTGCTTTTCCTTGGCTTGTTCCTGTACAGACACACAGCACATGAACGTGCTTTTCCTTGGCTTGTTCCTGTACAGACACACAGCACATGAACGTGCTTTTCCTTGGCTTGTTCCTGTACAGACACACAGCACATGAATGTGCTTTTCCTTGGCTTGTTCCTGTACAGACACACAGCACATGCACGTGCTTTTGGAATGATAAAGAGCAGAGCAGAAGTGAAACCAGCTACCTAGAGGTAAACAGGGACTGAGTGTAGAGTGTAACTCTTCTTACTTCCTCTTTTAGGCCGTGCCCCTCCTCCACAACAAACTCTGTCTGACCCCTTAATACCGAACAAACAGACATTTAGTTTGCCTCCAGACTGAAACAGGGAGGGATTACCTGAACTTGTCCAATAAGAAACGCTTGTTTTTCCTTTTCCGTGGCAAAACGCTTTGCTACGTTATGCAATAATGAATGCCACCCAGTTGTTTGGTCCAGTACCTGTTGCACGCTGGAGTTGTCCAGGAAGGAGAGCAGGGATTGGCTATAGGAGCTGGAGGAGGTCTCATTGTTGACCACAGCCACCTGTATTTCTTTGGGGTCTCCTCCGATACACAGACACATCAGAGAGATCTGGATGACTGGCAGCAGGAACTGGAAACACAGGGACCTGGACAGATACCAGACAAGGGGGCAAATACTATTGGAAATCTTTCATTCTCATTCTACTACTACTCCTCTTCGTCATCATCCTCTGCCTCCTCATCATCATCCTCACCACCACCATCATTATAATCGTTATCATCCTCATAAACACCATCACCCTTCATCATCATCACCACTACCATTAGCACTACCACCCTTCATCTACTCCCTCCACAACCACCATCACCCCCCTTAATCATCACCACCACCACCAAAATCACTATCATCATCACTACCACCACCATCATCATCCTCACCCTGGCATTCTCTTCATCCGCACCGTGGTCTTGATAATCAGAGCTGCGATGTTCCTCCACTTTGGCATCACATGCCTGACTCGTACCTTCCAGTCCGCTACACACACACACACACACACACACACACACACACACACACACACACACACACACACACACACACACACACACACACACACACACACACACACACACACACACACACGCACACGCACACGCACACGCACACAGTTTAAGCAGCAATGTTCAGCAATATTCGTCTACAGTGTAGTGTCCATACAACCCTACATTTACCTGAGTATATACAGTGTTGTGTCCATACAACCCTACATTTACCTGAGTATTTGGGCAGCTCTTCTACTGGTCCCGATCCGGCTCCCAGGATTGGTAGACTCTCGTCCCGGCCGCTCTCGAATGATTGGCTGCTCTCTAGGACCCCGCCCAGAGGGGAGGTGCTGTGTTTGGAGTCCACCTGGTCTGAGGTCTCACACAGCTGCAGGAAGGCTTTCTCCAGGGTCTGCAGTGGGTGGATGGGGCAGTAGAGGAGATAGACAACACAGTCACTTGAACACACAGATAACACAGTCAAGGGTTTATATGATCAGTGGTCAACACAGAAAGCAGTCAACACAGAAAGCAGTCAACACAGTCAGACGTCTCACATAGCTGTAGGAGTCAGTGGGTGGGTGGTAGGAGGAAATAGGGTCAATGTAGGGCAACTGTTAGCAGGACTGTTGTCTAGTGGTGATAAAGGGTTACTGTTAACAGGACTGTTGTCTAGTGGTGATAAAGGGTTACTGTTAACAGGACTGTTATCTAGTGGTGATAAAGGGTTACTGTTGTCTAGTGGTGATAAAGGGTTACTGTTAACAGGACTGTTGTCTAGTGGTGATAAAGGGTTACTGTTAGCAGGACTGTTGTCTAGTGGTGATAAAGAGTTACTGTTAACAGGACTGTTGTCTAGTGGTGATAAAGGGTTACTGTTGTCTAGTGGTGATAAAGGGTTACTGTTAACAGGACTGTTGTCTAGTGGTGATAAAGGGTTACTGTTAACAGGACTGTTATCTAGTGGTGATAAAGGGTTACTGTTGTCTAGTGGTGATAAAGGGTTACTGTTAACAGGACTGTTGTCTAGTGGTGATAAAGGGTTACTGTTAGCAGGACTGTTGTCTAGTGGGGATAAAGAGTTACTGTTAACAGGACTGTTGTCTAGTGGTAAAGAGTTACTGTTAACAGGACTGTTGTCTAGTGGTGATAAAGGGTTACTGTTAACAGGACTGTTGTCTAGTGGTGATAAAGGGTTACTGTTAGCAGGACTGTTGTGTAGTGGTGATAAAGGGTTACTGTTAACAGGACTGTTGTGTAGTGGTGATAAAGAGTTACTGTTGTCTAGTGGTGATAAAGGGTTACTGTTAGCAGGACTGTTGTCTAGTGGTGATAAAGAGTTACTGTTGTCTAGTGGTGATAAAGAGTTACTGTTAACAGGACTGTTGCCTAGTGGTGATAAAGGGTTACTGTTAACAGGACTGTTGTCTAGTGGTGATAAAGAGTTACTGTTAACAGGACTGTTGTCTAGTGGTGATAAAGGGTTACTGTTAACAGGACTGTTGTCTAGTGGTGATAAAGAGTTACTGTTAGCAGGACTGTTGTCTAGTGGTGATAAAGGGTTACTGTTGTCTAGTGGTGATAAAGGGTTACTGTTGTGTAGTGGTGATAAAGGGTTACTGTTATCTAGTGGTGATAAAGAGTTACTGTTAACAGGACTGTTGTCTAGTGGTGATAAAGAGTTACTGTTGTCTAGTGGTGATAAAGGGTTACTGTTGTCTAGTGGTGATAAAGGGTTACTGTTAACAGGACTGTTGTCTAGTGGTGATAAAGGGTTACTGTTAACAGGACTGTTGTCTAGTGGTGATAAAGGGTTACTGTTAACAGGACTGTTGTCTAGTGGTGATAAAGGGTTACTGTTAACAGGACTGTTGTCTAGTGGTGATAAAGGGTTACTGTTAACAGGACTGTTATCTAGTGGTGATAAAGAGTTACTGTTAACAGGACTGTTGTCTAGTGGTGATAAAGGGTTACTGTTGTCTAGTGGTGATAAAGGGTTACTGTTAACAGGACTGTTGTCTAGTGGTGATAAAGGGTTACTGTTAACAGGACTGTTATCTAGTGGTGATAAAGGGTTACTGTTGTCTAGTGGTGATAAAGGGTTACTGTTAACAGGACTGTTATCTAGTGGTGATAAAGGGTTACTGTTAACAGGACTGTTGTCTAGTGGTGATAAAGAGTTACTGTTAACAGGACTGTTGTCTAGTGGTGATAAAGAGTTACTGTTAACAGGACTGTTGTCTAGTGGTGATAAAGAGTTACTGTTGTCTAGTGGTGATAAAGAGTTACTGTTAACAGGACTGTTGTCTAGTGGTGATAAAGAGTTACTGTTAACAGGACTGTTGTCTAGTGGTGATAAAGAGTTACTGTTAACAGGACTGTTGTCTAGTGGTGATAAAGAGTTACTGTTAACAGGACTGTTGTCTAGTGGTGATAAAGGGTTACTGTTGTCTAGTGGTGATAAAGGGTTACTGTTGTCTAGTGGTGATAAAGGGTTACTGTTGTCTAGTGGTGATAAAGAGGGTTACTGTTAACAGGACTGTTGTCTAGTGGTGATAAAGAGTTACTGTTAACAGGACTGTTGTCTAGTGGTGATAAAGAGTTACTGTTAACAGGACTGTTGTCTAGTGGTGATAAAGGGTTACTGTTGTCTAGTGGTGATAAAGGGTTACTGTTGTCTAGTGGTGATAAAGAGTTACTGTTGTCTAGTGGTGATAAAGGGTTACTGTTAACAGGACTGTTGTCTAGCGGTGATAAAGAGTTACTGTTAACAGGACTGTTGTCTAGTGGTGATAAAGAGTTACTGTTAACAGGACTGTTGTCTAGTGGTGATAAAGGGTTACTGTTAACAGGACTGTTGTCTAGTGGTGATAAAGAGTTACTGTTGTCTAGTGGTGATAAAGAGTTACTGTTAACAGGACTGTTGTCTAGTGGTGATAAAGGGTTACTGTTGTCTAGTGGTGATAAAGGGTTACTGTTAACAGGACTGTTGTCTAGTGGTGATAAAGGGTTACTGTTAACAGGACTGTTGTCTAGTGGTGATAAAGAGTTACTGTTAACAGGACTGTTGTCTAGTGGTGATAAAGGGTTACTGTTGTCTAGTGGTGATAAAGGGTTACTGTTAGCAGGACTGTTGTGTAGTGGTGATAAAGGGTTACTGTTAACAGGACTGTTGTGTAGTGGTGATAAAGAGTTACTGTTGTCTAGTGGTGATAAAGGGTTACTGTTAGCAGGACTGTTGTCTAGTGGTGATAAAGAGTTACTGTTGTCTAGTGGTGATAAAGAGTTACTGTTAACAGGACTGTTGCCTAGTGGTGATAAAGGGTTACTGTTAACAGGACTGTTGTCTAGTGGTGATAAAGAGTTACTGTTAACAGGACTGTTGTCTAGTGGTGATAAAGGGTTACTGTTAACAGGACTGTTGTCTAGTGGTGATAAAGAGTTACTGTTAGCAGGACTGTTGTCTAGTGGTGATAAAGGGTTACTGTTGTCTAGTGGTGATAAAGGGTTACTGTTGTGTAGTGGTGATAAAGGGTTACTGTTATCTAGTGGTGATAAAGAGTTACTGTTAACAGGACTGTTGTCTAGTGGTGATAAAGAGTTACTGTTGTCTAGTGGTGATAAAGGGTTACTGTTGTCTAGTGGTGATAAAGGGTTACTGTTAACAGGACTGTTGTCTAGTGGTGATAAAGGGTTACTGTTAACAGGACTGTTGTCTAGTGGTGATAAAGGGTTACTGTTAACAGGACTGTTGTCTAGTGGTGATAAAGGGTTACTGTTAACAGGACTGTTGTCTAGTGGTGATAAAGGGTTACTGTTAACATGACTGTTATCTAGTGGTGATAAAGAGTTACTGTTAACAGGACTGTTGTCTAGTGGTGATAAAGGGTTACTGTTGTCTAGTGGTGATAAAGGGTTACTGTTAACAGGACTGTTGTCTAGTGGTGATAAAGGGTTACTGTTAACAGGACTGTTATCTAGTGGTGATAAAGGGTTACTGTTGTCTAGTGGTGATAAAGGGTTACTGTTAACAGGACTGTTATCTAGTGGTGATAAAGGGTTACTGTTAACAGGACTGTTGTCTAGTGGTGATAAAGAGTTACTGTTAACAGGACTGTTGTCTAGTGGTGATAAAGGGTTACTGTTAACAGGACTGTTGTCTAGTGGTGATAAAGGGTTACTGTTAGCAGGACTGTTGTGTAGTGGTGATAAAGGGTTACTGTTAACAGGACTGTTGTGTAGTGGTGATAAAGAGTTACTGTTGTCTAGTGGTGATAAAGGGTTACTGTTAGCAGGACTGTTGTCTAGTGGTGATAAAGAGTTACTGTTGTCTAGTGGTGATAAAGAGTTACTGTTAACAGGACTGTTGTCTAGTGGTGATAAAGAGTTACTGTTAACAGGACTGTTGTCTAGTGGTGATAAAGAGTTACTGTTAACAGGACTGTTGTCTAGTGGTGATAAAGAGTTACTGTTAACAGGACTGTTGTCTAGTGGTGATAAAGAGTTACTGTTAACAGGACTGTTGTCTAGTGGTGATAAAGGGTTACTGTTGTCTAGTGGTGATAAAGGGTTACTGTTGTCTAGTGGTGATAAAGGGTTACTGTTGTCTAGTGGTGATAAAGAGTTACGGTTGTCTAGTGGTGATAAAGGGTTACTGTTAACAGGACTGTTGTCTAGTGGTGATAAAGAGTTACTGTTAACAGGACTGTTGTCTAGTGGTGATAAAGAGTTACTGTTAACAGGACTGTTGTCTAGTGGTGATAAAGGGTTACTGTTGTCTAGTGGTGATAAAGGGTTACTGTTGTCTAGTGGTGATAAAGAGTTACTGTTGTCTAGTGGTGATAAAGGGTTACTGTTAACAGGACTGTTGTCTAGCGGTGATAAAGAGTTACTGTTAACAGGACTGTTGTCTAGTGGTGATAAAGAGTTACTGTTAACAGGACTGTTGTCTAGTGGTGATAAAGGGTTACTGTTAACAGGACTGTTGTCTAGTGGTGATAAAGAGTTACTGTTGTCTAGTGGTGATAAAGAGTTACTGTTAACAGGACTGTTGTCTAGTGGTGATAAAGGGTTACTGTTGTCTAGTGGTGATAAAGGGTTACTGTTAACAGGACTGTTGTCTAGTGGTGATAAAGGGTTACTGTTAACAGGACTGTTGTCTAGTGGTGATAAAGAGTTACTGTTAACAGGACTGTTGTCTAGTGGTGATAAAGGGTTACTGTTAGCAGGACTGTTGTCTAGTGGTGATAAAGGGTTACTGTTAGCAGGACTGTTGTCTAGTGGTGATAAAGGGTTACTGTTAACAGGACTGTTGTCTAGTGGTGATAAAGGGTTACTGTTAACAGGACTGTTGTCTAGTGGTGATAAAGGGTTACTGTTAGCAAACCCAAAAAATAAACTGGACACTAAGGCAACAGTCAAAAGTTAAAATGCCAACAAACATGCTAGACTTCAACACTGATAGATGTTAATTCTATTAGCAGTCCACTCCGTCAGCAGTCCACTCCGTCAGCAGTCCACTCCGTCAGCAGTCCACTCCGTCAGCAGTCCACTGTGTCAGCAGTCCACTCCGTCAGCAGTCCACTCCGTCAGCAGTCCACTCTGTCAGCAGTCCACTCCGTCAGCAGTCTAATCCGTCAGCAGTCTACTCTGTCAGCAGTCCACCCTGTCAGCAGTCTACTCCGTCAGCAGTCTACTCCGTCAGCAGTCCACTTTGTTGTAGGGTACTCACCGGTGCATTGTGCTGTTTCATCATGGTTTCTGGATGTCCTCGGCCAACAGTCGGCCATTCCTCATCAGACCCACCTGGAGAGATAGAAAACAGCATGGTTATTTACAATGGAGTTGAGGAAGGAGGCGAGGAGAGAGGATGTGAGGAATCAAGGAAAGATTAAGAAATAGCCTTAGTCAAGAATGTTCCTGTAGGACAGGTCTTAGTGTGACAGGAGAGATATCTGCTCATGGTATAATTATATCACTAACGTCAGGTGGTGAAGGCTCAGGCCCAGTCATCATGTCACCTATGTCCTAGTTGGTTTGCTCTCTCTGTGAACACTGGAGCCGTGTAGCTACTGAGGGAGGGGCCTGATTCAGTCGTTGGAGTCATATCAAACATTGTGGAAAAAGTCACCACATTGGGTGATACATAACTTTCTCACTGTAAACTGAATAAAGAAATGATTCAAATAGTGGCTAGAGAGTAGCTATCCTCTATCAATCTTAGGTATTTGTTAATGTTGTTATCTGCATTGGGCCATTGACAAACTGATGACCAACAAGGTGTTTATAATGAAGCCATGAGTTCTTATGGATGAATATAACACAGAGGTAGAACTGTAGAGTAGAACACAGAGGTAGAACTGTAGAGTAGAACACAGAGGTAGAACTGTAGACAGAGAGTAGAACACAGAGGTAGAACTGTAGAGTAGAACACAGAGGTAGAACTGTAGAGTAGAACACAGAGGTAGAACTGTAGAGTAGAACACAGAGGTAGAACTGTAGAGTAGAACACAGAGGTAGAACTGTAGAGTAGAACACAGAGGTAGAACTGTAGACTAGAACACAGAGGTAGAACTGTAGAGTAGAACACAGAGGTAGAACTGTAGAGTAGAACACAGAGGTAGAACTGTAGAGTAGAACACAGAGGTAGAACTGTAGAGTAGAACACAGAGGTAGAACTAGAACACAGAGTAGAACTGTAGAGTAGAACACAGAGTAGTAGAGTAGAACACAGAAGGTAGAACTGTAGAGTAGAAGAACTAGAACTGTAGACTAGAACACAGAGGTAGAACTGTAGAGTAGAACACAGAGGTAGAACTGTAGACTGTAGAACACAGAGGTAGAACTGTAGAGTAGAACACAGAGGTAGAACTGTAGACTAGAACACAGAGGTAGAACTGTAGAGTAGAACACAGAGGTAGAACTGTAGACTAGAACACACAGAGGTAGAACACAGAGGTAGAACTAGAGTAGAACACAGAGAGACTAGAACACAGAGGTTGAACTGTAGACTAGAACACTGTAGACTGTAGACTAGAACACAGAGGTAGAACACAGAGAACTGTAGAGTAGAACACAGAGGTAGAACTGTAGACTAGAACACAGAGGTAGAACTGTAGAGTAGAACACAGAGGTAGAACTGTAGACTAGAACACAGAGGTAGAACTGTAGACTAGAACACAGAGGTAGAACTGTAGAGTAGAACACAGAGGTAGGTAGACTAGAACACAGAGGTAGACTAGAACACAGAGGTAGAACTGTAGAGTAGAACAGTAGACTAGAACACAGAGGTAGAACTAGAACACAGAGGTAGAACTGTAGAGTAGAACACAGAGGTAGAACTGTAGACTAGAACACAGAGGTGAACTGTAGACTAGAACACAGAGGTAGAACTGTAGACTAGAACACAGAGGTAGAACTGTAGACTAGAACACAGAGGTAGAACTGTAGACTAGAACACAGAGGTAGAACTGTAGACTAGAACACAGAGGTAGAACTAGAACTGTAGACTAGAACACAGAGGTAGAACTGTAGACTAGAACACAGAGGTAGAACTGTAGACTAGAACACAGAGGTAGAACTGTAGAGTAGAACACAGAGGTAGAACTGTAGACTAG